>NC_042495.1:59324245-59326457 GCF_005508785.2 Acyrthosiphon pisum
AACCACCTTGGGTAGCCTTCAGAATTAAACAATCTTGTTGAAAAGCCATACCTGTAATATAAGTATATTATATATTTATTATATATTATACACGAGTTCCCCCGCGCAGCATTAAAGTAGTGTTACGCGCATGTGTATAAATGTAAAATCGCAAACTTTGGATAGCTATAACTTCCAAAATAATGGTTTCCGCAAAAAAATTTAAAGAGTTTCGAAATCAGCGTTATAAAACATGTCTTTTAAAATTTAAATTCGTATAAGGACCGTGGTAAAGTGCATTTTAGCATAAAAAAAATAACAAAAATTAGTAGTTATCATTGATTGACAAATCAATTGAATGACGTCAAATGGGCCGTATCATAGTCATGCAATGCAAAAAATCCAAGTATAGGTACTCAAGCAAATTCTTACCAAAAAAAATGTTATGCATATAATATACACCGACGCCTGGACGCCCCCCTAAATGTGTCAAAAATTGGCCGCTCGGGGCAACAGTACCATGTAGCTCCCCCCTAAATACGGCCCTGGGTAGCTCAGAAGTCAGAGTTTTTAATCTAGTATTACTTCCAATTTATAATGTTTATTTTTTAAATATATAAAGAAACTGTGGGAAATATTAAAAATTGATTGTGACAAATTAGTTTATTTACTAGTTAAGTATAACTTATAATATACAATAGATAACCTGATACCAATATAGATACTTAGTGGAATTTATTTTTTCAATTTACATAGGTATTATAAAAGCTGGGCAAGTTAACCAATTTTTTTAACTAGTTAAAGTTAAGTTATCCTTAGATTAAAAATAACTAAGCTAAGTTAAAGTTAGTTTTATAAAGTTACTGAATTTGAGTAACTAAGTTAAGTTACAAATTTGCATGAAAATAATAACTAAGTTAAATTAAAAGTTAAGTTACTTTTATTTTTTTAAATACCTTTAACTTACTCATAAACGTTTTTTTATCTCGTCGGAGGAAAATAACTAGTTTTGGTATAAAGTAAAACAAATTAATAACAATACAATATGACTATATTATTTTATAAATACTTGTTATAACTGTACCTTACATTTAAAATATAAATTATATAATATATATAAATGATTAAAAGAAATACTTATTGAATTTTAATAACAATGTTTTTCAAAATTATGATCTGCCATAGACCCTCTTCTTACGACTTACACTGTTGGAACTTGGAATCCTCATAGTCACACACTGACACCAGTTGACACACTACTACATAAGCTGATATTAATATGATATTAATGTAGAGATTTATAAAATTATAAAGTTGACAACAATTAATTCTTATATATTATTTTCTTTATATCCCAATATAATATTAAAAGAATGTAGAATTGTAGCTTGTAGAAAACACGGTATAAGTTTCACCGTATCAGAAATTAGTAATTAGGTCCGTTCTGGAAATTTTATTATTAGTTATTACCTACTTATCAATGTACATAGTACACTAGTAATAATGTGACATACACTATAAGTCATAACTGTTGTCATTTCATCGAAAATATAAACTTCCTAGTTATATTCCAAATAAGTTATAAATAAATAATAATAATCACTATTTATTATAATAGACAATAGTATAATACTACTAATTAGTAATTGCAATATGTCTCTATAGTATAGTAATTAATACAATAATAAACATACCTACAATCGTCGGTAGATATACCTCCGTCGCTGTTTTCAGATATATCAATGCAAATAATATACAGTTCATTAATCACATAAATCATAATAGGAAAATTCGTAAATAACTTTTTACAAATAACTTTCATTTTAACAAAATATCTAAGTTAAGTTACAATTATTTATAAAAAGAAATAACTTAGTTACTAACTAAGTTATTTTCTACATTCTATTTTTTTTTTTAACTAGTTAAGTTAAAAGTTATCAAAAAAAGTAACTTTTAACTTAGCTTTTAACTTTTTAACTAGTTACTGCCCAGCTTTGTAGACAATAATTCATTTCGCGGATTCATACCGCACGCGTTTAACCGCTATGTGTGCAGTGGCATATTTATATATTATCCAGGCACTATAGAAGCACGCACATACAGTGGCAAATTGTTAAAAGTTATACGTTTTCTGCTATTGTAAAATAATATGTTATGTAGGTACCTATACTATTTAGTATATTATTTATAGGGTGGCAATCTTTCACTAGGCCTGCACGCGGGAAACATCTAA
>NC_042495.1:59326507-59361801 GCF_005508785.2 Acyrthosiphon pisum
TAGTAGAGAGAGAGAGAGAGAGAGAGAGAGAGAGAGAGAGAGAGAATGAGAGAGAGATAGGGAAGGAGAAAGAGAGAAAGAAAGAGACACACTACTAGAGAGCCAAAGCAAGAAAGATAATAACATATTATAATATTATAAGTCTGTTATTTAGGTGCATTATGTGAATCACTTGGCAAATTATGTACATGAGTACACATTAAATTATTACAGTTGTTATTATTCTCGGATCAAATATAATAAAAATGAATTGATAATCAATAATCATCTTACAGTATAGTCTTATAGGTATACGATTATTTTAACCCCGAAGTGTTTCATTTTAAAACTTCTTTTTTAGTCAGGAAATTTTAATGAATTGTTTGCTTACGAATAGTTTATTTAAGAATAAGGGCCATTAAACTCAAATATATTTAGGTATATATATATATATATAGCAACTTATAAAGTTTAGAAATACTAATATATTGATATTTTGAAAATAATACTTTCAATTACATAATATAGATAGTTGAATGACTCAAAAAGAGGACAAAAATTCATCAGAAAATATTTATTTTGGATCATATAATATGACCTCTCAAAAACCATAGGTCACAACTGAATTAGATATTTATTGATGTCTGCAATTTGTATAAACATTTTATTTTATGTATAAAAAAGTACAAATTGTTATATAATTAATTTATTATTTAGAAAAAAAACCAAAAAAGTTATTTATATGTTTATTAAAATTATTAATTATTAGGTACCTACTTTACTTGTTGACTTTGTTATTACTTCTGAATTTAATTTATATTATTTTTCTTATTTGTATTAATAAGATTAAATTTTCAAATGGGAAATGGACAATGGTTGAGTAATCAAGCTTAAATTGTAGGTATATAGGTGTATATGTAGGCTTAATTTCAAATTTGCATATTTTTTAATACAGGATTTTATACCGTATAAAATGTGTATAATACGGTATAATACAACAAATTATTATACCATACTTAAATACAACAGTATTATACAAAGTTTAATACACGTATAATAACAAGGTATAATACGGTATAAAACAAAAAAATAAAATAAAATACCGTATTCTAATACATCACTACCTACGTATGAGTAATATTTGAAGGTGTTCTAAATGTTTACAAAAAAAAATGTTGTTTTAATGGTATAAGATTTTCAATTTGTTTTAAATTCAACCTACATGTATTGTTTGAATTTTTCTCAGTTAAACTTTAAAATAAAAATACTTGTTTTATATTTAATACAATATTAACATATTAAATTCGATAATTATAATCTTATAGCCTATAGCAGGGATGGGCAACTGGCGGCCATTTTTTCACTGGCCCAGGGCCGTCCTGACGATTTGCGGGGCCCAGGGCAGAGTAAATTTGCGGGGCCTAAAATGTCATTTATATAATAATATTGATAAATTACCAAGTTTATAAATATAGTAGGCACCTAATACAGTATGAAAAAAGGTGGACAAGTGGGTACCACTTTGCTGTACAGTGGGTGTCGAGCATGTCGTTGTAATGGATGTGTTACATTTAAATTATATTGATAAATTATTGTAAACGAAAAAATATTCAGAGTGGAGACGTTGTATCAGCTTAGCACACTTGTATAGATAATCAAATTTAGTAGTTAAAAAAAAATTAACAAAGATCGAAAACGTGTCTTTCGGGGAACTATTTTAGTTTGATAGAGGTACAAAAACTTGTTGGAAACTTTCTATTAAAATTTCCTATGTTAGCTATCAAAAGAAAAACTTTTATGAATTTTGTCAAAATTTGAACTTTATACCTAAGCATATAATAAATAATTGAGCCTATGTATTATTAAACTTTCATTAATGAAAATTATAAGGAACCTATCATTACCTTTTTAAGATTTTATACTAAATGAAAAAGATTTTATCAAAGATAATTTTTAAAAAAATCAGAAAAATGGAAAAATTTCTCAGGGGCTCAAGGCATGGAATATTCTAATATAAACATTTGTTGGAAATTTCAAGGTTCTGCAGTTATTAATTTTTTAAATACACCAAAAAAATAAAATCGATTTTTTCAAAAATTGGTTTTGTATTAAAGTTACCTATTTTTTTGTTTTTCTCAACGCTTTCTAAAAGTACTTGAAATTTTTAATTTTGACATCCCAAAAATACCAACTAGTTTCACTTTTCTATCAGTTAAAATGCTGATCTCAAAAATCAGAGCACTTTTACTACCCAAAATGCGCCTTGAAAAAATAGAAAAAAACGCACATCATTGTAAATTCAATACATTTTTTCGCTCCGCTCAGAATCTAATATATTATAAATTAACCTTCCTGTGTCTTAAATTAGCAAATGTGTCAGTAAAAATTGAAATATAAATAAAAATTTTGGTTGGTCAGCATTTTTTTCTATAAATATTATAGCTAAGTTGGTGTTTTTTTTTGGGACAGAACGCTTTGAAGATTTTTATAATTTTCAACTTTGAAAATTGAATTTTTATCATATTAACTCGTTTAAAATGCAATAGGTACATTTATTTGGCAACCGACTTCAATTAATATAAGTACGTAAAGCCATATAGGTAGTAAAAATTAAAGCAATTGAAGGTATAAAAATATAATATAAATGATAACTTTTTTTCTCAGTTACCGTTGACTTTTTTATTGTATCTACAAAAGCGGGGCCTGTCAAACTGGTGAAGGCGCGGGGCACAGGGCATGGGCCCCGCTCGTCCTGCCCTAAGGACGGCCCTGTAAGTCATAACCGTTGTCATTTCATCGAAAATATAAACTTCCTAGTTATATTCCAAATAAGTTATAAATAAATAATAATAATAATCACTATTCACTATAATAGACAATAGTATAATACTACTAATTACTAATTACAATATTATGTCTCTATAGTATAGTAATAAATATAATAATAAACATACCTACAATCGTCGGTAGATATACCTCCGCCGCGGTTTTCAGATATATCAATGCAAATAATATACAGTTCATTAATCACATAAATCATAATAGGAAAATTCGTAAATAACTTTAGTTACTAACTAAGTTATTTTCTACATTCTATTTTTTTTTTAACTAGTTAAGTTAAAAGTTATCAAAAAAAGTAACTTTTAACTTAGCTTTTAACTTTTTAACTAGTTACTGCCCAGCTTTGGGTATTATAGTACTATATTATAGTAGTACCTACCTACTACCACTTAGTACTTATAAATATATTTTAGACAGTAAAAAGGTACTTATATAATGATAAAATATTACAATTGTCATAGTCGTAACCAATAAACCTTCAATGCTACGTTTTCTGTTTCATTATAATATATAATACAATACCTAAGATTTTTGAATCAATCATACCAAAAAAATAACACCACTTCTCACACCTTTAATAAGTTTGGGTCAACATGGTTTTATTAAAGATAGATCAACGACAACAAATCAGTTAATTTTTCAAAAATGTATATTAGACGCCTTCTCATATGGTTATCAAGTTGATGCAATATTTACAGATTTCTCAAAAGCTTTTGATAAAGTCGACCATACTATTCTTATCTCTAAACTCCGGAATATTGGTATTAGTGACCCCTTTCTTTTTTGGACTTCTTCTTACATTTCAAATAAGAAACAAAATATATTCGAGTGTAAAAATTGTAAATCGCTTCCATTCACAGTATTTTCTGGTGTACCCCAGGGTTCTCATCTTACTCCAATTCTATTTCTGTTATTTATAAATGATTTAAATTTGTTACATTCTCGAAAATCACTATTTGCCAATGATATGAAATTGTTCCATGTAATAAAAAACACGAATGATACATGTTTATTACAAGAAGATTTTAGCCAGTTGGTGTGATATCAATAAATTATCATTAAATTTTGATAAATGCAAAATTATGACATTTACAAGATGTCATAACTCAATTCAGCATACCTACAATATACACAATCACTCATTACTTCGTGTAAATGAATTTTGTGATATTGGTGTCATATTCGAATCAGATCTATCCTTTAATCGACACATCCAACATATTATCAGTAAATTTTATTCCATATTAGGCTTCATTACGAGAAATTGCAAAGATTTCAAAAACCATAATACCTACATTAAAAACCTTAGGGGGTACTAGGGGGGGGCGGTTCAAACTAGATTTTGTTCTTTAATTTTTGAATGTTTATTGTATATTAGTATAATAGTTCCTATATTAGCAATATAATATTTAAATCTATATAAATTGAATTTGTTGTTGATTAAAAAAAAAAAAATGGTCGTTAGGTAAAAGACTAGCCCCCCCCCCCCCACATAAATTTTCTGAGCACGCCCCTGATTGGTATATGAATAACCATTAGTCCAGTGTTGTGCAAAGATAACTTTAAAATTATCTAGATAAGATAACCTTTTAATCTAGATAAAAAAAACAGATGACTATACAGTTTTTAGGTTTTTTAAGACTTTAAAAAAATTAAATTATAATGTATACACATATTTAAAATGTAAAACGTTTAAGCGCATAGTTGAATAACGTTTAAATTCTTTATAACGTTAACCAGTCATTCGGCCATAACGTTTAATATTCATATAACTGTAACAGTACCTATTTGGTACTTTTTTGATTTAAGCCCTGGTTTAAACTAACTTTCTACATCTCTAAAAACAATCTCTGAGATTTTCGTCAATTTTATACAGATAGTATAAATATCAATTAGTACCTATAGTAACTATTAAAATTTTTTAATTACTTATTTGTTAAAAAAAAAAACATGTGCAGGAATTTTGGCCACTGGCCAGTGCTCAGTGGTACTTTCTTTAAGTCATTAAAAAAATTCCGTTTACACACTTGTTAATAGTATTACAGTCTATGCATGGCATTATTATAGCTAGGTACCTACCTACGACCTACTATACGCTATATGCATACAATATTATAAATAATTATAGATACAAAAAACATCCTAATGTGGCTCGGGATTTAAAAAGATTGGGCCCATCTGAATGTATTCATAGTGTGAACCTACTTAAAAATCACTGTTATTTTACTAATCTAATAATTGTTTGTTTTCAGTGCAATAAATAAAACAGCAGCCCAAAGCAGGCCCGGATTGAACCGGCGAGCTACCGAGAAAATCTCGGTGGGCCGCGTAAAATTTGGGCCGTTATTATTTTTGGACAAAAGTAGTCTAGTATTTTTAGATAGTGATATAATAAAATATAGATCCAAACACACGGTTAAAACAATAAATGCGTCAAGAATTGTCAATCGATAATACACGCTAGAGCAGTAAAGCCTAGCGTTGCAGTATGTACCAAGTAAATAATAGTTGTGTGCTGCGTCCTGCCTGCATGTTTATAAAAATAAATATAATTCCAATTGACCGTAATTATTATTGTATGGGTTTTCCCACTATTATCGCAATATCGTCCAATGGGCAACAATTAATGGAACTCACACATACTACGTACACTTCCACGCAACACACAAGTTTACATTTCACATTATTATTACTTATTGGCTTATTTGAAATAACTTGATAATTTAGTTTTTTCTACATCGACTACACAGTCCTGAATCAAAAAGGTTACGTGTTTTTATGTTTACTGTGGTTTAGTGCGTCCTTACATTAAAATATTTTGTTAGCTGTACTAAACATATACCAATATACGAGTATACGACTATACTAGTATAGGTAATATAGGTACGTATTATAATATTTTTTATTTTGTGCAAATTGTGCAATATACTCACTTAGACTTAGGTACGTATTTGCAATAATTGAATTTAAAAAGTAGATAAGACTGCGCTTGTCATGGATAAAGAAAAAATAAAAACATTTTTGGACCATAGTTGATTTCGGGGGGGGGGGGGGGGGAGGCGATAGAAATTTAAAATCTCAGTGGGCCGAAAACTCTCAATCCGGCGCTGGCCCAAAACCACCACGTTCTACATTTGAGGAACTTTGTGTATCATTATGATATTTCGCTGCATAGGAAATACTATAGTTAGTTATAATAAGTATCCTTATTTGTATAATTTCCAAATTATTAGTGTATCCGACACTTATATTTTTAAAATCAACACAATGAAAGCGGAACACATCACAAAACAATAAATATGACACTGGTAAATCGTTTCTGCAGTATTTTACATTAATACACTGTCTGGGGGTTGTAATATCAATAGTTATCAATGTATTTATATTTAAACATCACATAGCTATATAAGATTCTTTTTAAACAACTTAACTATAATGTAACGATAAAAACAATATCGTGAATTTAAAACTGCGCAGCTAGTACGTAACAGTACCAAAAAAAATACGAACGCTGTATTCATATTCTAAAAATAGATAAGTAACAATACACAGGTAAATAAATACACAGTACATTTTACAGCGTAATCTTGTAAATCTTTATTAAGTTTTACGAACAATTCCAAAATGTTTACATGTCTTCTGATTAAATTTGTTTGAATTGTGTATTTTATTCTTATAACTAATATTCTACATTTACATAAAATAAATATCAAGTTAACTTAAATATGTCATGAGTTTTTTATGTATGTCGTTACCTATACTGAAATTAGTATTGAGAGCTGCTGTGGTACGGCTAACGTAGGTATAGGTATATGTTTAGGCATAACTGTTTTTTGCACAAATTTAACTTATTAAGTAGGTATATGGGTTGTCCATGTAACCACGGTTGGGCAGTATCAAAGATACAAATGTATCAAGTATCATGTATCGTGATATATTTTATACTAGTATTATGTATTTTACTTTGACAAGAAATACAATATAATATTATTGTAAACAACTATACTGAACAGTTCCAAGAAATTTGATTTCGATTTGCAAGACACTCGAAACTTAAAATAATTTAACAATGTAAGAACTTATATAATTTGAAAAAAATTAAATGGCCGTATACTAACTTTTCAGTATAATACCTATCTACTCTTACAGTCATTGAGTCATATAGATAAGAACTAAACTGGAATTTTCGGTCTCATAAAATATGAATCTGTTACCTAGATATGAGTAAAATCATGTAGGGCCATTCCACATAAAATAGAAAATAAAATCAAAAGTACAGATAAGCTAACTAAACTAACTATAACAAATTTAATTTATAGATATATTAATCTTTACCGTATAGCACATTAACGCATTTATAAGTAAAAATTAAGATGTAATTTATTAATTTTGGTATATTAGCTATATTATGTATATTAACGTACCTATACGTAGGTATAACGTAGTATTGTATTAATTATGATATGAAGAGTAATTAGTTATGTATTAGTTACACATTTATAATGTGTATTGACTTTTTGTATCATATTTTATGACTTTATAAGTATTGATATTGTATATTGTATAGACAGTATAGTGTATACCTAGACGTTTTATAGTTAATACAATTAAATTGGAAATATAAAATAGGGAGTACCGTGTATCTTGTATCTTGTATCTAGATTCTAGATACATACACTAAATGCATGTATCATGATTCTTTTTTTTTGAGTATTATGCCCAACCCTGCATATTGTAACTCATGTTCAAGTCGATCTACAAAATATTGAGCCCGTTATTGTCGAGAAAAATGCCACGTGGCCATGACTTGTGGGTCATAATTTCAAATTTGAGCAATTGTTCCCGTATCTGAGTCTTAAAAAAATAGCATTAATTTAACTAAACTAAACGTATAAAAATAAAAATAATATAAAATATAAATAAATAATTTAGGGTGTCTGCGCGTGCGACAAATCCGCTTATCTGCCATCCGTTTCGATCATGAGTTAAAACAAAAATAAGTAGGTACAAACAACAAATAAATTTCACTACGATCCAATATGACGACGGACATCGATGTTTTGTCTTCAAAAAATAAATTAGTAAATAAAAAATATCAACTATAAAATAATATAGTGTCGCTTTTAGAGATAATAATAGCTGTTACAATATCTGAGCTAGTTCAAATATTGAAGTCGCGTTGTTCATATCCTGACGGAGAAAACTGCAGTATATAGCTATCTAGGACTAGTTGGCGGCGAATCCATTTATCTTGGCCGCACTATACGGGAACTGATTGGGAGCGTGTCCGTTGACCGAGGACGACGACGACTCCGAGACGGCCACCGATTCACTGCCTTCCATCAGCTCGTCGGTCTCACCGCCCTCGTCCGCATACTCCTGGTTGGTGCGCCTCGACGACGCGTACGTGCCCTCGTAAAGTGGCACCGACTGTTGAATCTGTACCGAAGTGTGCATCTGTACCGACTGATCGGTTGGTGACTTTTCCGCGGGTTTCACCGCATCCACTACTTGACTCGACTCATCGTTGTTGGCTGCCGACTGGGCGATCTGCGCCAGAACGCTAGCTGTCTGTTCGTTGGGGACGGCTGAGTAATACTGGTCTCGGATGCTCTGCAACTTCCTCTGATCGTGTTCATCGTCCTCCGGCACTGCTGCGGGCGATTGTTCTGCTGATCCCTTTTCGCTGTTCCTGGGCTCGTAGTCATCCTGTTCCTGCTGGTACTGAACGTCGTTATCCAGCTGCTGTTGCTGTAACTGCTGCTGCTGCTGTTGCTGTAACTGCTGCTGCTGCTGTTGCTCCTCCTGTTGCTGTTGTTTTAGCTGCGCACGTTGCTGTTGTTGTAACTGGACCTGTTGTTGCTGTTGCGAATACTGCTGCTGCTCCTGTTGTTGCTGTTGCTCTTCTTGTTGCTGTTGTATAAGCTCCTGTTGCTGTTGTTGCTTTTGCGCTGATATTTCAGCAGCGGCAGTCTGCGCGCTATACTGTTCCGCTGATTGTTGTTGATACGGCTGCTGCAAGTGGTCGGATTGAGCCTGGTATTGGATGGATTGTGGTTGATATTGGACAGCTTGTGGCTGGTATTGGACCGTTTGTGGCTGCAAGTACTGGAGATCTGTGGTGGCCGGTTGCACATACTGTAACTGGACACCTGTGGCTGTAGGCTGTTGTGCGTACTGTAGTTGGACTGGCTGCGCCTGGTACTGGATCTGGTGGCCGGCTTGCGGGTCCAGCGACTGTTGTTGCGGTACAGCGTACATGACAGTTTGCGGTACCATGTATGTGGCCTGTGGTACCACGGCAGCGGCCTGGTTACTGTTCAACAGTGAGTACAGCTCTTGTGGCGTCAACGTATCAGAGGATCCGATATGCTCGGCTGACAGCTGTTGATGATGTTGATTTTCCAAGTGTTGTTGCAGAGCGATGTCCAGTGGAACGGTTGGTATTGAGTTAGAGTCTGTGTTGGGCGGAACCTTGACAGATGATGAGATTCCTAGGTCCTGGGCGAAGTACGACGGTTGGCTGTTAAATTGTTTGTAACCACTCGGCACTTCGGTTACCTGAAACACGGTACGCTGTGAGAATCACTTCTGATACAATATAATATTGTAATATTAAATAATATTTATGTGTTTTCAATTAAAATAATTTAATAATTATCCTACTACCTGTAAAAATTACTGAGGTTAACGAATACCAGTTCATCGTTTTTTTTTAGCAATAACGAATGTCTTCTAAAACTTGTAATACTGGTTCAATTATTTGGATTAGATAATAGCACATTTTTATATTCAATATATTGTTATCGATCTTTGATCCCAACGATTCTCAAATTAATTAATTAATTAATGTGATTAAATTTCCTAAATAGTTAATTTGGTTAATTGGGTAAATTAAATTTACCTACTTAATTTTAAAATAAACAAGAAACAAAAATCAAACTTTTTTATCGATTCTGAGTACAAAATAATTTTTTTTAATATTGAAATTAAATAAATTTATGTTACACTCTACTATTTAGTGGAACTCATTTCATAAACTATAAATGTTTTAAATACAATGCTAATAAATTATTTAAATTGTTATTACAATTTGATTTTTTTTACAGCATTTTAAAAACCTGTAACACCAATCAACATTTTGTCAGTAAATTCAAAAGTTCTTATTGGAAGTTTCAAAACTATACTAGTCATTATTGTTTTGAAACAAAAAAGAAATCATTGTGTTTATGAAACTTTTTTTTTATAATAATATCGATTTCCCGATACAAATTTATAATTGTAGTAATTATAAAAAAAAATAGGACCAGATTTCCAGCAAAATAGGTTACTTATAGAATAATAAAAAGTGGTCAATATTTTCAACAATTATATATAGTTTTGTATTTTTTTTATAAATTTTCCAATAACATGTTATGTGCATGTCTTGCGTGTACTTATGAATGAATTTGCATACTGTCAATGAGTAGCATAATATAGGTAGTTACATACTATAACGCTATGTAAGAACCTACCGATTATTTTGTATGAAATATGTATTAACAATCATTCTTTCCTTTCTCTGATTTAATGTCATATTATTATAATGAAATTGACATTACACATTTAATTTTATCATTGCGTTTGACATAAATTTAAATTTTGATTTTTTATTACCTATTATTTCCTCATAATTTCTATTGTTGTCTTTTGAGAGAAAGTAATATTAATATTTTCACGAATGTATCTTAAAGACAACTGTCTAAACATTTTAAACTATAATTAACTAGGTACTATTGTACCAATACCTGCTATTATATTATTGTCCATCGATATTTGACAAGTACCTATATCGGATACATTCGAACTAATAGAAAACATATAATAATTATGGTGAGTGGTGACCTAACCATATATTAAAAAATGATCACCACGCCTAGATAAAATATACATACCTACGTTTTTATTAACTCCAGTATATTATTTAATTTTGGCTATATGCTATCAAGATAGTCATGTATATGTTTAATAACTAATAAATACCTATACTATAAGTAACTTATTATATTTATAAAGTAAATGTATCCATTGTCATTTCTAATAAATTATTCGAAACTATAATAGATTTTATATACTTGTTAATACCTGGTACGAGGGTTTTTCGTCGGTTATCGAATTGTCCAAAGGTTGAACGTACGATTGTTGGTGTTGTGCCCTGTACAATTGTTCTTCGAAGTTGGCTGGTTTGTCTGCTGGGTTCAGGTTCGGTGCCGGTATAGTCTTGATAGGACCCCTCTCGTCGTCGCTATTGATTATGTAAGGTCCACTGGGTTTTTCCAGAAATGGGGCTGTAGTCACCGATGCTGGGGAGTTGGTGACATCGGGGAAACGCGGTGGAAAATCGGGTGATCCAGATAATTTGGGTCCCGTCCAGACGTTGGTTATCTTAGGAGAAGGCCGTGCTGGTACTAATTGTACCCGTTGTTCAGGGCCGCTATTAACTTGGCCCTGTTGAGGAGAATGATGAGGAGCGCCGTTCTGCAGCAAGTGTGGTTTCGACTGGAACTGTGGTCCTACTGGTCTCAAGCTGTTAGGTGAGTGATGTGGTTGTTGTTGATGTTGCTGTTGCTGTTGCTGTTGTTGTTGATGATGATGATGTTGCTGTTGCTGTTGCTGTTGATGTTGGTGTTGGTTTTGTTGTTGGTACTGTTGTTGATGTTTGCCGGGTGGTGGCAGATGAGGATATTTAGCAAAAGGTGGTGGCAATTGGGGTGCGGGTCCACGTAAGCCTGGTGGTAGTGAATGAGGATTAAATTTCGAATAGAATTCATTTTTTCCTGAATGACCACTAGGATGAGGAGGATACTTGGCCGGGATGGGTGCACCATTTGGAGACCTGTACTTGTGTGGAGTTGGCAACGGTTGCGGAGGACCATAAACCGGTACGCCTTGTACCAGCTCCAAGGTAGTCATGAGCGCTAAAACAGTTAGCGCTACTTTCATCTGAAAAATGTAAGCAAATTGTATTTTATTTTATTAACTGTGAAATAGGCTTTTATTTTACAATGCGTTTCAAGTACACACACACATATACATATATATTATATATGTTTAGATCTATAAAGATAGTATACATTATTTATTTTATTTTTAATAATACAACACAGGTGGGAGGCGATAAAAAGCCCAGATTCAACACGGGCTTATAAGGTAAATGCCCAATTTACAATTAGAACATTTAATTAACATTATAACCAAAAATCAGTGTAAAATTAAACTACCTATACAAAATAATAATAAAAATCATTGTAATCACAAAGTAGAAAAGAAGGGGTCAGAATTGGCTAAAGACATACAACGTCGTAGTGGTTAATTTAAACTATAATTAGTTGAAGAAGTATAGGAAAGTTAAAAAGAACATATTGACAGATATAGGCGTGTTCAGACTTTGGTGGCTGAGGGGGCACACAATTTTTTAAATTATGAGACCTATTTTTGTTGAAACATAAAGTAACAATCATTTCTTATGTTACAAAATTCACAATGGTGGGAATATTTTTAAATTATAATCAAAAAGTATAACCATTGTTAGAACAATAAAAATACTTTTTTCCCATCCATTATATAAGATAAACAACATACAAATTGTAAAACTGTTAACTAATCAGTAATATATAATTTGAGTCTCTGACAAAATTTAAAAATTTTAACAAATCGTAAAATATCTAAGGACATTTTTAAAATGATAATCGGTAATTGGATATTTTCAGCTGATAAAACTATATTATCACTGGTTAGATAAAATTTTATTTAATTTGTGTTATCACAGCGCAAGACCTGGTAAATGGGCACAAAAATAACATTGCATGTTATGTAGTTATAAAGAATTGATGAACATAATATTATAATGATCATATAATCACTAATTAATAAATGCGTAACTAAAAAAATTACAATTAATCAAAATCTATAGGTACTGTAGGGTATACACGACTTTTTTTTATCCTGGCATGATTTTTTTGGAGGCACAGTTTGCTGTTGGCGGGGGGGCAGTGCCCACCCAGTCCCTCCCCTAAACACGCCAATATGTTGACGGATATAAAACGTACAGGGACTTTGAAAGGAATTTGAAAATTATGAAGCGGACAATCAATCATTAATATATGACCAGGTGGGTAACATATTTAAAAAAATGTAATCTGCATATTCTTTTCTTATTACAAACTGGGGTTTTAATTTGAAATCTGCAGACGACTAGGTATTTAATCTTTTATTAATTTATTTATATTATCGACTGAAGTTTCTATATAAAGAAAGATGCAGATCAATACAATATTAAAATGTTGATAACCTATACATTAATATCGTATGCACTATATTACACAATAGAGATATTATTTTTTTACAATATTTTATCTAAGGAATCATTTTTAGCAAGTTTGAAGTTTTATAAAAAGAAAATTAAAGTTTTGTTTCTAAATTAAATATTTACGAGTATAATCCGTTACCCAGTGAATTTAGATATTAAATGTTGTTAATCAAAACCTAAGTACCTACCGTCGTATTACAAACGAAAACCACTTAAAAGTGATATTTAAAACAACTTAAGTATAGTGGTTACCGTTTGCTACAGCACACACCGATGACAATTTTTTGACCGGATTACGTATTCGCTCTCGCCATCGACATCTACGATGTCTGATCGCGACGGGTATAACGTCAAGTATGGAGAGATGAGTTTCGTTTCGGATTTTATCGGCTATGAAGATGGTGTTCTGCTTTCTGAGTGAAAGCCCCGATCTCGAATTGCAACATATTATTTATAGGTAATATGATTAACGAACAGAGAGCTCGATCGGAAAGGTATTGGTTTGGTGGTTTGACAGGACTACGATGACGATGTTTTCCAGTGAAATTGTGGGTAGGTATTATAGGTATACGCGAAGTACAGTGTTTGTCTGTATTTCGGGTGCGACCGGAAAGAAAGTGGTTTATAATATAATTACTGCACAAGACGTCGTTCGGTTAGAGACTTATATTATTATTATCCGGTTTATCTGTACAACACACGCATACACAAGAAAGTCTATAGACTGCTTTCGCTACCTAACTAATCGGAACTACTGGAGCACATAGAACAACACGCATGTATGCATGTGTATTGTGTGTGTTTGTGTGTGTGTGTGTGTGTGTGTGTGTGTGTGTGTGTGCGTGCGTATGTATTGAATCCCGTTAACGCGTAACTATAAGATGATCTTTTTGAATCATTTTGGCAAGCGATGAAGATGGACTAAAATGATCTATCTATTAATTTAAATAAAAATATTTTTATTAGGTATTAATTTAATGCGATACAATAAAATATAAGTTTGTTCCGTAGAACTTTTACCCGATAACGCTTTTAAAAACACTGAACTTCATGAGTTTAAAGCTTATTTTGTACAGTAGGTATATTGAAATAGCGATTAACTCCAATCACCAGTTGACGTTTGATATGATATCTCACTAAATCTTCTATATATATTACTATATTATTAGATATCTAACAACTATTCAATGTGTTTACTGACACAAATTATTATCTGAGTATTATATTATGAAAATAATTATAAAACATTTAAACAACAACGTTAAGCTGTAACATATTATATATGTCACGGTGGATTCATTTAATAATCTATATAATATATCTATCTACAAGTTTTATCAAAAAAATAATGTATTACACGTACATTATTAGAAATAAAAATGCAAGTTCTATCGATTATAATGTTAAATTTTCCAATATGTTCTGAGTTATTGTGCTCAAATAGTACTTTTAAATTTACTCGAAATGTAATAGTAACAATTATTGTAATCTTGTGCGCATTTTATGTTACGCCATATAAAAATTAATTTTGAAATTGTTATTAGTTTTATACAAAAATTGTACATTTTATAATAAAGCATAGGTTTTTACTGAGACACTTTTAAATATTTAATGGAAATTTGTCAATAAAGGGTGTTCCACAAAAATATAATAATATATGGAATCGATAATCGGCGAATTTATATCAATATAAACAAAATATGTCTGGTGGATTGATATTAAAATGGTAAAATCTATAAAATCCCATATTATGAAATGTATTTAATAATAATATCGGACAAGGCGGTTATGTGTTTTCGTGTACCTATGTTGTTTGTTGTTTATGTAATATATTATAATAAACAGATCGATGGTCACTGGTATCGGGTGAGTGGCTATTTAATAAATACCTAATACCTACCCATACTTAATATTTGTATAATACCAACATATTTACGTAGGAGCAGGATTATACGCGTAAATCGTTTATGTAATATAATAGGTACCTACATGGCTACATGTGTTACATCTCGGCACATCGCATACGTCGTTTACGGTGTACATAATATAACTTATAAGCTAATATATACCTACGGGCTATACCGCAAGTATATTATTTAATAAACTGCACTAAAGTAGGTACTATCTAGTAATCACTAAAAAGAGTTCAATAATATTATTATAGGACTAATGACTCCCTATAAAATACAACGACAATCCTCATGAGTCAGGATACCTACTAAAATAATTTTGCTGACAATATAAACCTACGATTATGCGGGGTATGCCTATTAATCAAACTTTTAAAGATATTCACACAGTTGATTAGATCTTACACAAGACAATACGAAGAATTTGTCAAACGCCAAATCGGTCGTCGGTTGACTTAAACTTGTGTATTCGGAACGAATGAAAATAATCATCATTAGTATTCAGTTTTCATAACTCTTAAGAGGCCATTCTACTCTGTTGGAACAATTCACGAAGTATCCTATGCGTGTTAGGTATTAGCTTTATTTTAAAAAATAAATACAATTAGAAAGTGCAAGAACTGTATAATTTTGAATAGGTACAATATACTGACCTGGTCAGTAGAACAAACCAGGATATATTATTATTGCAATGCACGCTAAGCGAAAAAGTAGGCATACGATAAAGAAATAAGTGTTAACATTTTTACAACCTCAACCACAATCACAATTGGATGTGCGACAGACGCCCAGTTATAAAATGATTTGAGATTACAAAATGTAACGGATCTTTAATGATTAATCTAATATTATACTGTTTTACTGTAGCTAATATTTAATTCGTATGTAACCAAACAGTTTACCTATATTTACCTGAAATAGTTAATTTATTGGTATTTATCAAAAAGTTGAACAATGAACATATTGTGTAGGTACCTATACCTATATTATATATACTATTGGTAAATGTATGTACTAATTATTAAAAAAAATAAAAATCATTATATTTTGTGTGGTTTATTTATAATAACCTTAACCAACTGAGATCAATTGAAAATGGTCAACATCTTGTCAAATAATCAAGTATTTGTTTAAATTATTTATTCATAGTTGTTCGTGGTTTTATTGATCACTACTGCAAGGAAGCTCAAAAAATAACGTCTACGATGTACTAATGCATTGTTCTATTACCTGTAGGTATTTAGAATTGCTAAATGAAACATTTTGATCTTTTTAAGTTCTGAAAAATAAAACCATAATGCCGGGTTACGCTTTCAATAAAATTTAATGGATCAATTATGGGCCACTAAATCATGTTTAAGGGACCATTAGCTCAATATTAATTCTTTAAATGTTAAGTGATTTTTCATGCAACCCAAGCCAAACCTAACTATTTTCAAAACCAAAATCTTTCTCAATCCGAGATCTTAGAATAAAAATATATAAGTAAGTACGTATTTTGCTTCCGGTCACGTCATCGCATTCCTTTAACGATTTCCGTATTATTTATACAACGAAATGTAATATATAACTACCTAATGAATAATATTATTATAATAATACTTTATGTACTTACTTTAAATTTAAATTGATCACGTTATGTAAATTCCAATAAATTATAGTTTGGTAAGGTTCAGCATCTGGCCATGACCGACGACTGACAAAAGCGTGCAGGTGTTGAACTTAAACGTCGCGCAATAGACGGACACTGGTTAATAGGTATGGGTACGGTAGGTATAAACTAACTATACTACTATACTACTGGGCGGTTAAGAAGATGGCATGCCCGGCACACACGACCAAGGTCACGACGGATATGAACGAATGATATTTGGGTCACCGGCCAACCAATATTTATAAGTTCCTGGGCACCACTCACTTTACCCCTCCAATATCGTGAACATAGTTTTCTCTCTCTCGCTCTGTATCTCTCTCTCTATATAAATATATCCATCTTACTTCTTTCTTCTTTCTCTTTCTCTCCCCATATATCTTCTCATTTCCAAACCAAACCGGAGACTACGAAATCATCGATATTCATATTATTGTGTATTTATAATATCTGCCGGCGAGTACGGCTTTCGTACGCTATCTGCAGCTTTCCCGCCAAAGACACAAAGATATAATTATCGCAATTTTTACGACGGATCGTGTTTTCAGGTTCACTGTAATCTTGTTGACATATTGTCTCGGAGAAATTTTTTTTCACCGTGAAAGTGAATCGGATTCCGATCTCCTAACGCTGGTATTCCAGTGTAACCTTATACGAGTGGCCGTTGCCGCCACCGAATCGTAATTTTTTTAATATTATTATTATTATTTATCCTCAAGGTGTCGACGACTTTAGATTATGGTATTATTCATATCTACACCTCCTTATCGCGAAATCCCATTGACACGATGCAAAGTTCATACAACTAGTCGAAAACAAGTTCAGGTGACATAAGTGTATTTGGTATTTTGTGAAAGCCAAGTAACTAAAGTAGAAAATTATTCTGATTTTACCAACGTGAAAAGGTCAATCACATCGTACCTACTTCCAAACAATTAGTATTAATATTTAAGATTCACGATAGGTATAACAATTCTTCAGTACCTATCTTTTAAACTAATATTTACAGTCCCGGTGGACTGTGGTTTACTACTGAGTGCACCAACTGATTACCTACAGACTATAGCAGAGGTATTCAAACTTTTTCATCCCAAGGCTCCTTTGAGTATTCACAAAATGTTGACGGCTCCCAAATTAAAAATGAATGATAATTTAACTCGCGACTAATACTGCCAAACACGACATACGCATTGATGATTTAACGATGGCAGTTGATGGTATCGCTGTCGCTATTGCGACTTACGCTATCAATTAAAGCTATACTTAGCGAATGATTATAGTAGAGTGTAGACTGTAGACAATCCAACGTTTCCCAACCGGTGTGCCTCAATGATAATAAAAAACGTTTTTCGTAAAAATATTTTCAAATATTTATTGGTTTTCAATTATATGACGTGGCTCCCTTCGATAACTCTCGCGACGCCCCTGGGAGCCGCGACGCACAGTTTGAATACCTCTGGACTATAGTGTACCTATACCTGTCAAACCTAATGATTGACCTATATTGGCCATCAAAACTCTTGCATTGTTTATTATTTAACAGTACATATTTTGTATGAGCTCTATATGTATATGTATGGTAATCATAATAACCTTCCCGTTTATATTTATATTCATAAACAGTACAAATAAGACCTAAATATTTAATTTGATATTATACCTATCATTTTGTTTGTACTCACTACTCAGTAGTGTAAATATCTCAAGTTATCAAAGCAAAACTAATCTATTCTTTATTCTATAATTTGTATTATATTGAATAATGATTACAGATTACTAATATAATATCCATTATGTACCCTCTTGCCTTGGATAATAGTCAAATTTGTCAAATGTTCATTAATGTGATAATTTTCCTTTTCACCCATTGCTATTTTATACTACTAATATATTATAGATACTGTATTGGATACATCATACATGTAAGTTATATATCATTGAATGTGCTTTAAATATTTATATAATGATTTAAGTTATAAAAAAATTATATAAGTACCAATATTTAAACAATTCAAAAAAATAAAAAAATATTATATTTATATTTTATAAATATAAAAGTTAAAGCATTAAAGTACTTTTGATTTCAATAAAAACAATCATTCTGTTATGAATTTAATTTCAAGTAAAATACTAAAGTGTAATTATTAGATTCTGAGCGGAGCGAAGAAGCTATAGTGATTTTACAATGGTGTTAATTTTATTTTTTATCCTGTATACAAAATTTCTACCGGAAGGAGTGCTTCGATTTCAACATATAATACATTATCTTTTAGCAAATTGGATCAAGATGATACTTTAAAGACGTAATTTTTCCATTTTCTCAATAATTAATTAATGCCACGGGAAAAACTACCAACAAATTACAAAAAACCGCTAATTTCTAAAGCTTTGTTTATCACAATGTGTGAAAAACTCATTATAGTAACTGCAGTTTCTTTTAATCAACTAATCGACGTAATAAATCTCGACCTCTGCAGCATATTATATAGGTAATAGGTTATAGGTATGCAGTATGCACGTCGCACGTGTCCCATCTTTCTATCTGTCAACAACTACTCATTTATTAGCATTCATACTACTATTAACCATTAGCTATAGACTACAACAAAAATATAATCCGGTAAACGAAAAAAATTCCACGGTAAAAAAGTACCCGTTAATAAAATCATAAAAGAATAAAGTCACGTAAGTTATAAATTCCCATCAGCAAAAATGTACTAACCAAAGTTAAATTAGGTAACGTTTGTTTCGTAATATATATTATATATATTATGGATAGGTGTTAATAATGGGTAAGTTCATTACCCTGGTAATTTATGAAATAAATATTCTATACATAATATGTTTACTTTATCTAAACAGTACCTATAGCCTATATAGGTATAATTACTAATTTATAAAATATAACTATATACCGGTATGAAATATAAATTATAAATTATAAAATATGTTTATAAATATGTTTATATGATTTTATTAATGGGTACTTTTTTCCGGGTAGGTTTTTCTGACATTCTATCGTCTAACGAAACCTTTACATGATATTTATATTTACATATCAATTTTGGTTTTTGGTGTAACTCTAAAACAAATGACATGAAATTTTCATTGATAGTTGACATTAACATAGTAACATTTTAAAAATATTAAATATCAAAAAAAAAAAATGTCAACCTGAAAGTTGAATTAAATTTTTATGACCGTTTGAAGTACAATTTTTACAAGATTAGATATTCACTCGGTGTCTGATGTAGCGATTTTCTTATTTTGCTGGAATTCAAAAACGAAAAACAGTAGATATTTTAAATTTACACTATATGTTAATTTTATCAATTCCTATACCTGATAAAATGTTCAAAATATTTCGACTATTTTTGAGCTACTTACGGACATTTTTATTTTTTTTAGTTTTTTTTCTATAAATGGGAATACAATTTTATTTGTTGTGTCAAAAAGCGTGAAAATGTAATAAAAGGCTCCTGATATATTGTTACAATATATATTATTTTCACAAAATCACAAAATAAAATTACTTATAAGTATACAAATATTAAAAATACGGGCACAATTTTTTTTATAAGCATTTAAAGTTCAATTTTTGATAACATTTATTAAATTCAAAATTTAATAATGATTTTGTTGTTAAAAATTTATAAAATGTTCAACTTTTAAGGCCAAGGATTGAAAATGTAAAACAAAGTTCCACGTAAGTAGGTTATTCTGTAACCAAAAAATCTCAAAAATATAAAAACATTGTGTTTAAATTTGGACAAAATTACATATTAAGCAACCAAGATTAACGATTTTAGTTATTTTGTTGTAATTTTATAATATATTAATTCAATTACCGGCTACCGTAATAAGTAATAACAAAATAGGTAGGTTTAAACATAATATAAGATATCTACACTGATACAAATTATCTTCGCTCAGAATCGTTTTTCGTATACAATGATATTATATTATCATTTAATTAAAATGTAATACTACTACTTGTAACCTATACTGTTCAGCAGAGTGACATCCACTTGCCCACTTTTTTTTTTTAATTTGCTTACTGTCTTAATATTTGATATTTGATAAATAATTAAATTCAGAGTTTAATTTAGGTTATAACTATATAAAAAGAAATCTTTATAAACATGATTGGATTGATAGGATAATAAATTGGATACGTTTATGTTTTATATTTTTATGAAGCTCCAATCACTTTCTTTTGTTGTTCCGATTTAGGTAGGTATACGAAAAACAAGGATATTCATTTTGTGGGGCATGGGATATCCATTTTTCTCTGATACTAATTAGGTAAACATTAATGATTAGTTATAATAAATTATAATTAAGGTACGTATACATTATGGTTAAGTGGTATTTTCATATTTAGTGAGTCTCTAATCCGTGGGCGTATTAATCACATATTTTAATACCTTGATAAATTATTATACTATATTATAAGGTGTTAATTTTAATTATCGCCGTAGTCAGATTAATGCTCTTTTATTGCAATTAATTATAAAAATACAACACTGACAATAAATTATTATAAAAACAAACGCATTATATATACTATATTAATGCAGTTAGATGGTTGATGACTGGTGAGTTCCCCGCAACTAACTGGTTTTGTGCTTAAAACAAAATTTGTATTTAAAAACCAGTGTAGTACAAATTGGCCTCCTTGTATTTTACGGCTGGTAAACCAATTTATTGCGCTTACCATTTTAGTTTTACCTTTAGCACGTTCGGTCACGGAAATTATATAAATATTATTTTATTTTTTATCTAATATATTTCCATCAACATTGAATAACATTTTTAATTAAAAATGGAAAATCTATACAACATCCTAAAAGTGGATATTTTTTCCAAAAGCACACGTCAATCTTTTTTGTGGATAAACATGGATTTGTTTGCAACTCACATAATTCTAATTAAAGTGATTAAGTGAAGCATCTTGTTTTTCAATTTCTACTGCCTTAGGAATATTGTACGAATTTATTATCCACGAATAACGGAATTTATAAATACAAGTAAATGTTAAAATTGTATATGAACTATGAAGTAGGTAATTTTAAAATTTAGGAAGTGCCAGATAAAAAAGGTACGCGGGCCGAATGCGGCTCGCGCGAGGCCAATTTCCCATCCCTGCGATTTAGAATGATTACTACACTGAGCAACTGATTAAATATTTTTTGTTTTCGAAAAAAAAAATTTATTTTATTCTTGCATTTAAAATACAAATTGTTGATATGTAGCCAATATGGCAATAACAAAAATATCCTATAACAATATCGGGTACTTTTATGAAACGTTATAATAACTAAAATATTTACAACTTACAAGTAGATTCAAAGACAAAGAGTGTATAGGTAGGTACTTCAGTCTTCAAGTATCATACATTTATTCATTCATATTTCATACCTGTAGATGAATTCAAGTTTTCATTATCATTAGCTTAATTATAATAATATATTTATCAGCTTAATAGGTAATTGCGCTGCACTTATTATACTGTTAGGGGTAATATAATGGGGTAACACAATAATGATGATATTATTAACAAATTTATAAACATTTATTGTCCGCTGGAGTGCTGGACGGATATAAGGTCATATTCCAACTTTCAACCTTCATAAAAAATTTAGCTTATGGTACAAGCATAACAAAAATAATATTATTCATCTAACTATTTCATTGAATTTATATAAATATTAAACTCTTTATGTAGTCTAATGTCCTATTAAATCATAGTTAAAAATAATACGGTGTAATTTAAATTTAAATTAATATAATATTTTTCTTTCAATACATTTAAACAATAATCTAGGGAAACAAAGGAAAAGTGATTTTATCCCTATATCTATATGTGACTATGTACTTAAGTACTTAACAATATTTTAATAAATATAAACAAATTTAAAATAGTATTAATACTTAAGTACCTATCTAAAGAATCCATATGGTTTAATGTATATCATATCGGCTTGGTATAGGTATTGTAATTGTAATAATAATATGATATGATAAACTTAGACTCTAGTGGCTATAGTTGGTACAATGGTACCTAAATAAAAATCCCTATATTGTATTACTTTATTGAAAATTGCTTTTAGAATTTTTTTTTTGATAATTAATATATATATTTTAATAGTATAAATTATATAATATTATAATAAATTTAGATTGATCTCAAGTTTTTAAATATTAAATTAATTAGTTATGTAGGGACCCAATATGTTTTATTTTTATTGTTTATAATATTGTTATTTTTTATACTAAATTGACGACAGCAACTATAAATTCAAAAAGCTTTCACAAGAAAAAATACCTCACATCCATAAAAAAAATTGTTAGTTCTCCTTCACGGAAAAAGCTTTCACTTATAAAATGTAACGTGCGTTGTGCACTTGTGCACATATACGCGTATATAGCCTTAACTAGGTACTTCATACTTGCTTAAAAATGTATCTATACCACGTGTCATGTTTAATTTTGTGCATGTACATACGCATTCGTGTTGTCTGCGTAAATGCGTAATACAAAAAATATAACATAGTCGTGCTCATATATTACGATAATCCACGTGTGTGTTTGTTTTGGTAGAATTTTTTTAGTGGGAACCCGTAGGTATCTGTCATGCCCGGGTGGGGAATATCGGCCCCTCTCTCCGGACACCGTGAATGCCCGAAGAAAAATGCCGCCCGTGACCAAGTTCGAACCGGTGCGAGAGAACTTCAAAAAGAACCCAAAGGCCGTTCAGCTGATGCTGGTGGGGAATAAAAATCAAAATAGCCATTTTTTAATATGATGATGTTTGTAAAAGACTCGTTAATTCCTATGGTGTAATGTTTGGAAATTTAATAGTTGGAGAGCAGTTACAATCGTTAACCCATGAAGTTACAGATAATGAAAG
Organism: Acyrthosiphon pisum; assembly: GCF_005508785.2. NCBI lineage: Eukaryota > Metazoa > Arthropoda > Insecta > Hemiptera > Aphididae > Acyrthosiphon > Acyrthosiphon pisum. Next base: position 59,350,150 of record NC_042495.1, read on the forward strand.
CGACATTGATGTTATGAGTATACCTAGTTCATTTGTTGGCTGTTGCAAAATTATCCCCATCTAAATCTACTACGTTTTCTCAGTCCACATTTCCCAAGCCTACAAAAATAAATAAGAAAAACGCATTGTAGACAATAGTACTCAGAAACTATTGGATTACAAAGAAAAAAAAATTGCCATCCTCAAAAACGCATAAGAAAGTGAAAAGAAAACATATGATTTGACTTGAAAAACTTGAAGTAAGGAGTCAAATCCAAAGTGGTGTATTAAATGTGTATAGAAAAGGAAGTCAAGGATATACTCCATTAGTGCAATAATTACACTTATTTACACGAAACTGATAAGGATTCACGACAAGATTTCATTCAAACCTAGATTGGTCCCTCTAATGAATCTCAGGTAACACAAATTTATAAGTCTTACCTACAATGAAGATTTGTCTACGTCTGCAGCTCCATCCATTAGTGAACCTACTCTGCACTTCTTTTCACTATACAGCTCAATGGCTCAGTCCAATCACGGTTCTACACAAACCATTCCACAAAGTACATTCACAGGAACACAAGGCACATAGAGTAGTGATATTTCGTTGAGCACAACGCACAACGCTCTCCAATGTACGAGCGACCTATTAGTTCGCTCGGCCACTCCATCCCCTGTATGGTATTTTATATATTAAATAAAATTAATTACGATTTATCTTGTATTGTAATTTATTATGTCTAAACATGTTGTTTTTAAAAAATAAAAAATATTTTATATAAATCATTTTACATTTAATATTTTATTTTACCATTTTAGATTCTGAGCTGAGTGAAAGAATGTATTGGTTTTACAATGATGTATGTTTTTTTTTCTGTCTGTCAGCAACATTTTGGATATTTAACATGCTTTTTGAGATCAACATCTTTACTGATAGAAAAGTGAACCTAGTTGGTACTTTTAGGAGGTCAAAATTAAAAATTTCAAGTAGTTAAGTAGAAAGCGTCTACTGAAAAACTACCGACAAATTACGAAAAACGGCTAAAAAGGGATTTTAATTAATAATAATATTATAAGGACTACGCTTGATTATCTATGAGAATGGTTTTTCGTATACAATGCTTTATCATTGAATTCAAATATAACACATCCATTACAACTACTGTACAACAGAGCGGTACCCAATTGTCCATCTTTTTTTAATTTTTTTTATTTCTCAAAATTTACAATCTGTATTTCATAACACAATAAGTAAAAAGGTGGGCGAGTGGGTGTTGCTCTGCTGTACAGTAGGTTACAAGTTGGTCACTGGAATAGATAGTGTTAAATTTGAATTCAATGATATAATATATCATTGTATAAGAAAAACGATTCTGAGCGAAGATGATCAGACAGCATATGATATTACGTAGTACATTTGAACAAAGTAATTTATATATAAACTATTTATGAGGAACCTCGTTACAAATTTTCAATTCTTACCTATAAAATTTGAACATTTTATAAATTTTTAACAACAAAATAATTATTAAATTTTAAATTTGATACATTTTGTCAAAATTCGAACTTTAAATGTTTATAAAAAAAAAAAAAATTGTGCCTATGTATTTTTAATATTTTTCAACTGCTTTTGTAACAATATATCAGGAGCCTTGCATTAAACTTTCACGCTTTTTTACCCAACAAATAACATTTTATTGATATTTATAGAAAAAAAAACTAAAAAAAATTGAAAACTGACAATGTCCGTAAACAGCTTAAAAAGAGTCAAAATATTTTCAAAATTGTATGTTGTATGGTGTATAGAAAATGAAAATATAAACATTCAGTGAAATTTTCAAGTATCTACAGTTATTCATATTTTAATTACAACAAAAAATTGTTACATGAGAAATCGAGTATCAAATGTTGTAAAAATATGAATTCAAACGCTCATAAACATTTAATTTGACTTTCTTACAGACATTTTTTTTTTTTTGATAAAGGTAGACAAATTTATGAGGAATCTTGCATAACATTTTCAAATCTTAAATTTAAAAAGAAAATTTTTTATGAATTTCTAACTCAAAATAATTTGCTAATTTTCGTCGTTAGCTTCGGACGCTAATACATTTTTCAAAATATTTAGATTAATTTTAAACTATTTACGGGCTTAAAAAAATATTTTATAAGTGTTGTCGTGTTGATATAACTTTTTGGGCTTGATAAAAAAAGCTTGAAAATTTAATACAAGGTCCCACATAAGTAGTTCCTAATTTATTATAATAATTTAAATAATTAAATAGATAAAAAATACGATAATTTTTATAAGCACCTGAAATTCAAATTTTGACAAAAATTAAGAAATTTTCAAATTATTTTGTAGTTATAATTTATTATATTTTCAATTTTAATAGTTATGGCTATAGGTGTCCATTTGTAGTAGATTTTAAAGCGATATAAAAATATATTAGAGTTTTTAACTTTTAAACTTTTCTTTAAAATCAGATTGGAATAATAATAAATAAAAAAACTTATAAATAACATAAAAAATATTTTTGGAAAAAAAACATTACTTACCAATCATAATCTGTGCGAGTGCGAGCCCAAGTGCTCCAAATTGAATATTAATTTAAATAGATGTAAAACTAAGTAGGTACCTATTACCATAGAACTATTCTATGCTATATTACCTATTACCTAAATACCTATTTAAAACTTATTTTTTCAGAATGACGACCAACAATGAATGATTGACGAATGCATGTAAATTTGTCTATACAATGTTCCTGATAATAAGAATGCCAAAGCCTATAATTCACTTGAAAAATAAGGAAAACTATTTAAAAAAAGGTGGGTAAGTGGATGTACTGCTGTACAGTTGGTTAGAAGTGGGTCACTGTATAATGGATAGTATTAAATTTGAATTCAATGATTAAGAAAAACGATTCTGAGGTTTGTCTGATGGTTTGTCAGTCTAGGTATTAGACATATTATATACTTATCTGTGGTATTAAAAAAAAATTGACCTATAATAGGTACCTGTAATAAATTCCAAATTAATCATATCACAATATTCATTAGGTAACGCGTCATACATCAACAACAAACCGTGATAGTGTGATACTATCATAGATATATAATATTATACTTTAGAAGTTTCAAGTACCCACGAATAATATTATACAATCATAACAAGATAATTAAAATAGTTATTCTAGGTTTTTTAATATGTAATTTCGTCTAAATTTGAAATTAAAATTACTATAAAAATAAACTGTGCTTATGTATTTTTTAGATTTTTTGGTAACAGAATTAACTACTTACATGGAATCTTGTTTTACATTTTCAAGCATTAGATGTAAAAGTTAAACATTTTATAAATTTTTAACTACAAAATAATTATTCAATTTTAAATTTTATAAATTTTTTCAAAATTCGATCTTTAAATGCTTATAAAAAAAATTGTGCCTATGTATTTTTAATACTTTTCAACTGCTGTTGTAACCTACGGTCATTTGTTTTAGAGTTGTACCAAAAACCAAAATCGATTTTTTCAAAAACAGATTTTGCGTAAAAATTCCCGTTTTTCTTTAATTTTTTATTATTTTTCACGGCGATTTTGAAAACTACTGAGAAATTTTTACTTTTGACCCCCCAAGTACCAACTAGATTCACTTTCCTATCAGAAAAGATACTGTTGAAGAAAATAGTATTTTTACTATCCTAAAATGTGATGACACACAAAAATAAAAAATTATAAAAAAAACACACTTCATTGTAAAATCAATACATTCATCGTTCCACTCAGAATCTAAAAAAATCACACATCATTGTAAAATCAATACATTCGTCGTTCAACTCAGAATCTAAAATAAAATTAAAGTATGTATATATAATACATAGACTTAATAGACGGAGAGCATGGGCTTAGTTCCAGTGGGCGGTCCACGTGAGTGCGCTGTTCGACTATTACTCAATTACTACGCACACGCGCAATAGAATTTCAAGTTGGGCGATTGGTTAAGTGTTAGCGAACTTAGTTCGTGGTTTTAACAATTATTTCATGATAATAAATTTATGAATAATGTACAAAAATTATATTGTTTATTTGTTTCTGGATGAATAATAATTAATAAAAAATTATATTCATTTAGTATCTGGTCTTTAGTATTAATAGGTCTAACACACGAATTAAGATATTAAGATATCTTAATTCGTGGTCTAACATAATATTATTTTGAGAGCACATTTAATCATGGAAGAAACAAATGACGGCGGTAAGCGTTCGGTTGTTCCATGAGAAGGCAAAGACGTCGCGAAGTTGCTCCCTCTCCCGGCGGCGTCGGCGATTCATCGCGCTCCATGCACTAACAACACCTTCACTCACACAGTTACAATAATTTACACTAATGTACACAATTTACCGTGTACACAAGCACTTTTACTACACACACACATTCAGCTTAGCTATTTTGTACACTCAACTCTGACGTTTTATCCGAGAATTGGTTCTCTCCGACTCCCACCAGACCAACCACCGCCGCCTTCTCTTGTGCATTGTTCGTGCGTTGACGACTCGACATTTTTTTTTTCGTGAATTGTTCGTAAACTTCATTAATTTCTTGCCGTCCAGACACTTTGGCACGTAACGTAAACTCGTCTTGGCCGCCGTGTGCACAACGCAACAACTACGGTACAGCCACCGATTGACTGACGCCGCCGATTCTGCTGCTGTTCCTGCTGCTGCTGTTGCTGCTGCATTCCGTCGTGTATCGTCCGTGTGTGGTGAGTGTATGACGTGGTGGCCCTTGTTGTCTTGAACGCACACGACAATACTGTAAATAACGAAAACGACAACACTCGATCCACATCACAGTGTAGACGAGAAATGCGAGATTTTGACCACAAACGGGGCAGACAATTGGTTGACTGTACCACTGAAGAGGACACCGTTGCCGAGGAGACAGCCGGTCAGTATTATAAGCCACCGGGTCTCCGCGACTCCGCATTGTCCCATGCGCGCGATTGTTGTTAACGGAGTTACGATAATAATCTACTTGCGTTCTGCGTTTGAAGTGTGCCAGTGTTGGCATTTCTCAGTAAATTCCTCTTGGAACCTGTCTAAAGCTCAACAGTCTCCGTTTCTTCTTGTACTTGGCATTCGTAATTGGTGAACAGATCATGTCTGTGTGTTGTAAGAATCAATTGTTTTCAGTTGATGGTAGAATTCGTTCTTTGGAACCCTAATTTAAATGAATTTTAAATCTTTTGTGTCTGTGTAAATTGTGATATCATAATAGTGAGTCATCAAACATTTCACATAGTTTTTATTCACTTGATTTCTATAAAATATTTGTTGTTTTGCTTAAATTGTTGAAGTATTACTTCTGAGTGTTAGTTCATTTCCAAACACTAATGTTTCAAATAATTCTCAAATTTATATCTGGAATAAATGTGTATCAGGTGTACCTACTATGGGTATTGCTTTTATATTATGTTGATAGATAAACATTTAAATATTATCTATCTGTAGGTATATCATACCTATTTTACTATAAGCAACTTTTTGATTTACTAACTTGTTTTAACAGGTAGACATGCATCGCGCTAACTTGGCTTTTAAGTTACGGGGAGGGGGAGGATTAGGATCTTGACATTTTGATTGTAAAATAAGGTATGGAGACCGTCGATTGCTTTATCGATCTTTTCTGTGTCGTATAGTAGGTAATCGTTAAATAAACCCAATATATTTAGCCCATATGTTGTGCAGATCTATTTAAACACAAATTGGTTTTTCTTTATGAGTACCTATATGAATATTTTGTCTCATGACCTGGACTTTAATCGATTAATATCATTACCATCATGTAGCAATTCAATTTACAATTTATGGTATGGCTAAAACTCAGAGCAAAATATTTTTTTTAAAAAAACGAGAATTTATTAATAAACAGCTTAAAAAATAAATTATATCCTCTTGGCCTTTACAATACCTTAAAACTTTTTCACCCCTTTTTAAAATGACAAGAAGATGCAATTTCTAAATTATTTAGGTAATTCTATATATTTGGATTGATTTTTTATTTGTTTTTGTATTATTATTTTTTTAATAACACTGACAAAATAATTACTAGGTAATTATGATTATTAATTTCCCAATCTATTCACCCTAGAACTACAAATGTATTCAATAGTCATTACTAAAATAAAATTGTATTTGTAGGGTTCTAAAGTTAGAAACTTTAATAGAATGCTCCTAATATATTGTTTCAAAGACAGATGAAAAATATTAAAAATACATTGTCACAATTTCTTTTTATAAGCATTTAAAGTTTAAATCTTGACAAAATATGGAAAAATGATGAAAATTAGCAATATATTTTCAATTAGAAATTCATAAAAAAATTTCTTTTTAAATCTAAGTTTTGAAAATGTAATGCAAGATTCCTCATAAATTTGTCTACCTTTATCAAAAAAAAAAATGTCTGAGAAAGTCAAATTAAATTTTTATGAGCATTTTTGAATTCATATTTTCACAACATTTGATACTCGATTTCTCATGTAACAATTTCCTTATTTTGTTGTAATTAAAATATGAATAACTGTAGATACTTGAAAATTTCACTGAATGTTTATATTTTCATTTTCTATACACCATACAATTTTGAAAATATTTTGACTCTTTTTGAGCTGTTTACAGCCATTGTCAGTTTTCAATTTTTTTAGTTTTTTTTTCTATAAATATCAATAAAATGTTATTTGTTGGGTAAAAAAGTGTGAAAGTTTAATGCAAGGCTCCTGATATATTGTTACAAAAGCAGTTGAAAAATATTAAAAATACATAGGCACAATTTTTTTTTTTTTGTAAACATTTAAAGTTCGAATTTTGACAAAATGTATCAAATTTAAAATTTAATAATTATTTTGTTGTTAAAAAATTATAAAATGTTCAAATTTTATAGGTAAGAATTGAAAATTTGTAACGAGGTTCCTCATAAATAGTTTATATATAAATTACTTTGTTCAAATGTACTATGTAATATCATATGCTGTCTGATCATCTTCGCTCAGAATCGTTTTTCTTATACAATGATATATTATATCATTGAATTCAAATTTAACACCATCTATTCCAGTGACCCACTTGTAACCTGCTGTACAGCAGAGCAACACCCACTTTCCCACCTTTTTTGTGTTAGGTTGTTTTAAACATTATACCTGCTTAGGTATTTTTTAAATTTTAATTAATGGCAAAATCAAGTTAGGAATATTATCTATCCATACATGATCATTGTTGACTAAGATCTAAGTGGATTATAAACAATTTTGAGAGGGGTGAACCTCTGTCTCTAGTTATGTTTATGTAGACATGTTATGTATACATCCATCTCACCTGTCTGTTTAAGACTTTTAACAAAACTGATTACTTACTACAATACTATTGAAAACAAATTTTTTGTATAAAATATTATACTTTACTTAATACTGGTACCTACTTACATATTTTATACTCTGGTAAAAATAAAATCTTTATGGTTACTTAACCCTTTGAGGAGCAGCCTTGGAATACGTAAATGCAACTCAGGGAGGGGCTTAGGAATGAAAAATTTGAAATAAAATCATGAGCGAAGACGTATATGTACGTCCTATTTTAATAGGATTGATAAATAAAAATAAATCGATTGATTGAAATCAAACTTCACAGATGGCAGCACATACTTTATATAAAGTATTTTACGTTAATGAAACATAAATAAAGAAATTAAAAGAAAATTGCGGTAAAAACGTATATTATACGTCCATGCTCCTCAAAGGGTTAACTAGCTTAACATAATTATCCATCTGTTAACTCTGTACTTTCAGCTCCTTATAAATTTTGTTGCCCAAGGAGACAATTTAGTAATTTAAGCAATATTATTAGCATCTTAGTAATTACTTGTTTTCTTTACTGTTTTAATATTAAGAGTACTTATAACTAAATATTTCAGCAGGATAATTTTGGATTGTTGTGAGATACCTAATAGGAAATACGTAAGTATAATAATACACATATTATTGAGAAAATGTTTCGAGTTATGCACATATGCATTATTGTTTAATTTTTATAAAAAGCAATGATTTTTTTAAAAACCATTTTAGTGAAGTTTTTTCTTTATTTGCTAAGTTATCAAAATTAAGAGGTAGCAGAAACTATATTATTGTTATAAATGGTAATGTTGTTAAATTACTATTTGTATACAGATATAATGAAATCAAACACTAATATTTATTAAATAAACAAATTTATAATTTTTATTAAGTACCGTAGGTAGGTAAAAATAAACACTATTTTTTATCTTATCTCGCAAGTAAGAATCCGTATAACTAGAGTAAATTACAAAAACTAAGAAAACATATAAATAAAAAAATATTATAAGATTATTCATAAATTCAACTAGGTACTAATTAGAAAAATACATTTTAATTCAAAAATTATTTTCAGAAAATAGTCTAAATCTGTAAGCATTAGGTACTATTAAGCGTACTATTTTTTAAAAAAAAGTGGCAAATTGTGTTCTACATTCCCATACTAAAGGGTTTAGGAGAACGTAACGCAAGAATTTTCTGTCTCCATGTTACAATTGCATAACACAGCAAATTTACGCTCAACATATCACGTTTAGCTTTGTTATTTTAAAAATTAGAGTGCATCAACTGTATTTGTATCTATGTGGATTTTTTAGCAAGTTTTGTGTTTATAATATAACCTAAATTAAAAATTCTCATAACTCACTTATAACCTGAATTATCGTAAAAAAACACATATAAACACAGACAATTTTCTTACCATACATTTTCATAATAGGTTGATTCACACAAATATTTTAACTAATGAAGCTAAACGTAATCTGCTGAGTATACTTTTGCTATATTACGCACTTATAAGACGGAAACAACATATTATGTCTGTGTTACGTGGTTACGTCTTCTTAACATTTAAAATTTTCTCAAATGTGTATATTGGTACTCCTTTAACTTCCTGAAAAACCACATTTCAATTCTAGGTCATCCAGCTGAAATATTTAAAAGTGTGTGAACCACATTATATGCTAATTGCTAACTTCATTCTTTAATAAATATTAAAAATATTTAATATTATGTAATATTATGTTTTACAGTAAAAGAAAAAATGCCGTCCGATACTGAAAGTAACACAAGTTTTAACAACAGCAGTGTACGGACTTTTAAGATTTTCATTGGAAATCTTTCTGAAAAGACCACATCTAGTGATATTAGACCACTGTTTGAGAAGTATGGCAAAGTTGTTGAATGTGATGTAATGAAAAATTTTGGCTTTGTTGTAAGTATTTAAAAATGAATACATATTTGTAATATTTTATGGTATTGGAATTTAGTAAAATTACAAATAATCAATTTGCATACAAATTCATAGTAGGTATACACGTATATTTTATTCATCCAAAAATTTGAATTTTCCAATTTAGCATATGGACGATGATACCACTGGCCGTGCAGCTATCAAAGCTTTGAATGGTTCAATGGTAAATGATTTAGCCATGAAAGTAGAAGCTGCCACTAGTCGCCGCGGTCCCAATACCCCAACTACAAAAATTTTTGTAGGAAATCTTTCTGAAACAACAAAGGCCAATGAAGTACGAGAATTATTTGGAAGATACGGCACTGTTGTTGAATGTGACATTGTTAGAACTTATGGTTTTGTGGTAAGTGTTAATCTATTAAATATATACTTATATTTGTTGTAAATTTATTCTTCATATTTCAATGTATTAGATACATATATGCAGTTTTACCTATTCGTTCATATAAATTAAATATGTTTCATTAATTCAAAAAATTTGCATTGTTAGTTACTACATAATTTGACCCCGCAACTAAAAGGTTTTATTTATAGTTTTCACATTACCGCTTTTTTGTTTTCTATTTGTTATAATTGTTTTTTTGGAGTTCCAACAAAACTGACTGTAGCATAAATTAATCAAAGACATTCTATACAATATAATGTAGTTACCGCCATCTTCATTCAAAATCCAGAAAAATAGTTACACCAAATTGAAAAAAATTGCGGGGTCAATATCCTAGTATCACTTTTTTATTGATTTATTTAACTTTAGCATATTGATTCAACTGATGTAAGCAGACTCATAAAAGATTTAAACGGACATATGTTGGATGGTCAACCAATCAAGGTACAAATTTCAAATAGCCGTGTTCGTCAGAGACCTGGAATGGGCATGCCAGAGCAGTGTTATAGGTATATACTGTTTATTTATTTAGTTTAAAGAAAATGTGTTTAGAAGTAACTTGCTAGTCACATGTTTTGTTTGATATATAAAATAAAAATGAAATGAATTTCATTAAAAATGAAATGGGACATTTTGTTCAGGTGCGGCAAGGGTGGCCATTGGTCTCGGGAGTGCAGTCGTGAAGGGTGAGCCTTACAACTTATTTCGCACATTGTTCTTTAACTCGTAGCCATAATTTAAAAAAATAGAAATTTGTATTTAAAACTGGTATTTTTTTAGGTATGGATATGGAAGAGATGCCTTACCACCGCTTCCACCACCACGTGCCTTGCTTTATCCACCACCGCCTCCACCTTCATTTGTTCGTGATCGCATTCTTGGTTCTTATGGTACTGGCTTAAAAACTGATATGACAAGAGTAAGTAATAAGTATTACATAAACTGGTACTGTTAAATAAAAATTTAATTTTGGCTCAAATTTACATTTTCTTCAACTTATAACTTGTGAGTATGTAAAACTAGCATTTAGGTTTTAGATTTTTTGATTTGGAAAAATAATTGGAAGTTCAAATAACTAACTTGAATTGAGTTTTAATTTTGAGTTCAAAAAATAATCTTTACTGGTATAAAATTAAATCAAATTCAAAGATTAATTCAGAGGGGTATTAAAACTATTTCACAGTTCCACATTGCATCATTAGTTAAATTTCTGTTTTCTAAGCATAACATTACATTTGTTGTCTGATAATTGATGTATTTATAATATTATAATTAAATAAACACACCTACATTCAATAATATGTTGATATATTTATAATATATACCTAATATCAAAATAAAAAAAATAAACAATTTTAATATTCTGGCACAACAGTAATAATATAATAGACATTATATTGTACACTTTTCAAAATAATTTTTCACCAAGTAAATAAATTATTGAACAAAAAAAGTGTACTTTAAGGCTGTTGAAAGCAAACCATTTTTAAGGAACATGAAAGTCCCTAGAAGCGGAAGAAAAATTCACCCAGTACCAAAAGCCAGATTTTAATTTTTAAAACATTTGAATTCTTTATTCTCTTTTCTATGTTGTATAGGAAATGGATTTTCGATTAGTTGTATTTTTTAATTAGTATAGTACCAAATAAATTTTCTATTAGGTACTTTAGTATAACTTAAAAATAAATTAATTTTCTACAGTCAAGAAGCGAACAAATTAACCCTAGAGCACACGCTTCACGGTCAAAAAGACCGGGCTTTTAGAATTTTGTTCATTGTTTTAAAAATATGAAATATCAATGTAATCTAATCTGGGTACCTTCTAATTAGATGGTAAACTAACATTAGATACAACTCCTAACTGTATACGATCCGATGTCAGTATATAGAAGTGTTCAAAGTTCATTACCAGACATTACGTATT
>NC_042495.1:59361851-59372436 GCF_005508785.2 Acyrthosiphon pisum
TTACGCCATACTGTGTGTGACAAAAGACAGTGTGCGTGTATTCTCGTGAATATTTTAAATGCGTATGATCTAGGGTTAAAATATTTTTTCAAAATTAAAATTGGACTTCTGGAAGTATATTTATTTATTTTCTGCTTATTGGTCTAAATATTTGAAGAAATAACCCCTTTTCAACAGCCTTAATTCAATTTACTTAGCATTTATTCATAATATCTCAATTTTACAGTGCTTAAGAGGAGAGAATATGCAACCCATGCATTTGTTGTATTCGTCTTACACTTAACTAATGTAAATGTAATAAGTTGTAAATGATTAAGTTTTCCCAATTTATTCAAGGTTGAAAAACTATTAAATTCGTAAGAATACAATTTAGAACTAAAATCCAGAGGCATTCAAAACTTTACATCCCACAACTCCTTGGTATTTTTACAAAAAAATATTATCACTACAAAAACATTTTATCAAACTCCATGTAAAAATTGGCAAATTAAAAAATAAAATCAATTTTAAGATCATTAAAAGGACGCTACTCATACATTTATTGTCTCCGTCTTATGCATGACATACCAAATTGTCTTTCACTAGTTTCAATAGTGTGCTGTTAGTTTAGATATTAGAGTGATTTGATCTATTATCAATTTTTTAGATAACATCTATGCGTGGGTTTTTATTCAATATTTTTATTTTCAAGCGAGATATGAGCATTTTTAGTTTTTGATTAAGCACAGATTATGTTCTTACCTAAAAGTTTTATCATAGGTCAATTCACTCTATTATCAAAACTAACAGCACACTATTGAAACTAAACTGTGAACGACAATTTGGTATGTTGTGCATGTGTAAGACAGAGACAATAAATGTATGGGTAGCGTCCTCTTAACCACAGTTTGACCACATCAAACGATCACCACTAAAGAACTTTTTGTTTTCTCTCATTTCCTATGTTGATATAATTAAATATTAATTATTTTATTATTAGTTAATAGTTATTGTTATTCTCCTACTAATATTTACTAGCTAAAAACTTAATCATACATTTTGTTACTTATTACATAATTAATACAATAATTACTTAACTCAGTTCTATTGAATCTTTAGTTTGAATTTGTAAGTGTAGTATAATTCATATTCAAAGTAATTATTTTGGTTCATAAAAACAATAAATGGTTAGGTTCTACCTAAAATACAAGTAATATGTTAAACTCTTAAAGTTAATTTTATTAATACTCATAAATTACAATTTAAAATATTTCTAATATACTATTATATATTTTCCCTTTTATAGATGGACGATTATTCAATGTTATCGCACTCTGAACTAGGTGGTCATATGTATGAAGTAAGTGTTAAAAAATATTTAGTAATTTATCATTTATGCTGATTAATAATTTCGATTTTAGACTGAAGGCTTGTATGACCGTTACTATGATCGTAGTCTTATGCGAACAGCTGCTGATGGTTATGGCATGGATAGAAGAATGCCAAGAATGCCATCTAGTCGCGATTACTTATCGTCATCCACACGTATTGGAACAACCATGCGTGACCAAGATTATGTATTCACACGCCGATCACCATTGTCAAGCAGTCGTACATCGTTAGTATTAAAATTACTATATATATAATAGTACATTGTCAAAATAATATTCATATTTGTATACCATTTAATTTCATTTTTATAGTTCATCTCATGCATATGATGATTTCTCTAGGGATTCGTATGATGATCGTCGGTAAGTTGTTTTTTAGTTAAATCTACTTAAATTCTAAATATCTTTTTTAATGTTCGAATGAATACTGTTATTAGAATATATCATTTATAATTTATTTCTCCAAGTGAACAAATAAATTGATTATATTTTAATATAATTACATTCTAAAATACATTTTAATAATATATACTCTATTTGAAATAAGAATAAACTGTCTTGTGCATGAAAAGTAATCAATAAACAACTTGACACTTTCCTTTCAGATAGCTTTACTATAATTATCATAAATAGGGCTGGGTGATTGTTGACTTTGACAATTAAATGTTGTCATCAAATTAAATATATTATGTGTGTGTATTTACTATTTAAAATTTATATGGTTTTATAATTATTTTTGTACCCATATAGGGTAAGTTGATCAAAGCCAATGATAATTCATAATGTATTTTTGATTACATTAATAATTTATTGATTTCTATTGATTGATCCATCTTTTTTTCAAAGCTTAATGAATTTGGCTATTATGCACTATAATATAACTATTAATCAATTGATTACTAAGCTCTAGTCATGGACCATGTGTAAACCAAAACAAATTATTGGTTTCAAATTGTCAGCTTATTCTGAAATAGAATAGAGTATAGTTTACTAAAATTATTTTTATGAATTTTGAATTATTTTCATTATCATTTAAAAAAAACATAATTTTATATTTTTTTTAAAAAATTATACCATAATTTATTTGTTTGTGAGGTAGGTAGTCTTTGCATACAAAACATACAATTTGCACTAATATTAACAAATATTTTTGAATTTGATCTCAAAATAATATTTTAGGTGATATGAATTTGTAATTTTTTTTAACATTTTAATGCACATTTAAACTAATTTTGTATTAACAATTAACATCAAATTAGCTTCACTCACATCATTTCAACAACTTTCTTTTAGATTCTTTTTTATTAATTTTAAGCTTGTTTAATTATTTTATTGAAATAAAAAGTTAGTATATTATAGGATTTAATAATTATATATTATAAAAAAAGTTTAGTGAACACTATTTTGTGACAAAATCATCTAAACTACATTATTATTCCCAGAATATAATAAACCTTATTTCAGCAATTGAAGTTACAGATTTTTATAATATTTGTCTTATCTTTGTGTAAGTAAGATCTATAACTTAACAAGATAAACGGGATATTAAAAAAAAAGATATGTATATTAGAGTTTTTTTATTATATTTTAACATAAACCATAGAGTAAAGAATATAAACATAATCCCTTTTTTTACTTATTCTATCTTAACATAAAAAATTTAGATTTTTGCTATTATTTCAATATTAGGATTTAAGGCTGTTGAAAGCTGGTATTTTTTGTCATTATTTTGTGCATTTAGATCAATAAGTGGAAGAAAAAAATTATACACCCAGAAGTTCTATCCTAGTTTTGAAAAAAATATTTGAATTCCTTATTTTATTTTGTAAGTTATGAAGGCAATGGATTTTCGATTTTTTTTTTTTATTAAAGGTAAATTTTGAATACTAAAAGAAATTAATTTAGTACTATACTAATTAAACAATACAAAAACTCAAAAATCCATTTTCTACATTAAACTTCCGTTTTTTAGACATTTGTGTTGAAACTTTTTTGATCACAAAATATAGTGACATGTGACTGCGCATTTGTACGTACCAGATTTCCTATAATCTTAGTCGTAGTTTATCTTTAATTACATTGATCGTTCGTGAAATCACGCACACTAATGATCAGTCACATATCACTCATGATGGATTTAGTATATTACCTTAATTTGACTCCTTAAAATGGTTTGCTTTCAACAGCCTTAATACCCAAAATTCACAATTTAACCCTTATAACATGCTTCAATATTAAAATATCAAACCCTTTTTGAGGTGCCTATACAATACTCTTGCCTTTATTTTAAAACTGAAAATAGGTAAATTTAAAGTGTTAAAAATAATGTAAAACATATTCTTCTTAAGAGATTCTAATTGATTCAATATTTAGATATATTAAAATTAAAAATTAATTTTATGTACATATTTTAGTTGACTATAGAGTTTCAGGTTCTCAAGCCATTAAGAAGACGTTATAACCCATATGTATTTTTCTGTCTTGATGACGCATTACAACAAATTATATGTTATTAAGATGATGGCAATACAATATTTGTTTTCACTATCAGACCCAAGTGCAACATAAATAAAACGCTTTCCCTTAAATTGTTTTTTTTTTTTATTATTATTATTGAGTTATCTGATGTCTGTATTCATAGTCAATTTGTATGTAACATAAATAGACTATGCATACAAGCATTAGAGTAAAATCAACTGATACAAAAATTATGGAGGATAATATTTTTAAGGGTATGACATAAATTGTATATTTATATAATATTTTATATTTATATTTATAATGTTATTTGACTTTTTAAAAATCTTGTACATTTAAATTCTTTTAAGGAAATATTAAGACAAATTGATATGTCATATTTTCCATAACATTATTCTCAATTGTTTTTAAAATAGGTTATTTTACTCTAAGATTACTTACAAGCATTAAAAAAAAATGATTCTGCGTAAATGCGTTTTGTCTGTTGCGCGTGGGCCAGAGAAGGATAACAAATAGTGAGCTGACATCCTCTTAACATATTAATGTATTACGTAATGTGTTATCAAGACAGAAACAATACATATGGGTAATACGTCCTGAATGTCTTGAGAACCTGAAACTATACAGTCAATAAAAATATGCACATAAAATTAATATTTATTTTAATATATCTGAATATTGAACAATTAAGAATGATTGTTATTTATATTTCTTTAATTGTCACTTTCATTAAAAATTAACAATAGTATAAAACAAACTATAATATACTTCTTTTTGCTTTTTATTTGAAATAAAAATGTATTGGATTTTTGTATTAAATACGTGATATTTATTTAAATAATTTAAGTGTGCATGTTTATTAACCTTAATATTATTCTGTTTTTATTTGTGTGTGTGTGTGTGTATGTATGTGTATGTGTGTATATATAAATGTATTTGGTTAATCCCCGATTATGTTTTTCTTTTTCCGTCAGAGTTTCGGGATCTCGTGGTTCGTCGCGTTACACGCCGTATTAAAAAAAACCGTGTATATATTATCGTGCCGCCGCCGTATATTCGCGCCGCCGGATCGGATAACCGTACACTCACACATCGCCGACCGTCAACAATTTTTTATTTAAATCGGCTCAAGTTTTTAAAGAGCCAAAATTATATTTACGAAATCTTAATAAGATTATTTGTCTACATAGGTTTTTTTTTTTTTAGGTTTAATTAAAAAGTATAATTTCTTAGTGTCACAAATTACAATTTTATTTTATTTATAGGCATTAGACATAAAAGGTTAAATTATCTGGGCTCTTAGATTATTTATATTGATTCATATTTTCTACCTTGGATGTAAACAAAATAATTTTCTAGAGTTATTTTAAGATTCATTGACTATGTTTTTTTTCAATATCACTATAATCACATCAATCATATTAACAATTATTTCCGGAATTTCTGTTTGTCGAGTTATTTAACAAATTTTTTTTAGAAAATTAGAATGTAAGCCTTTATAGTCAAAGGTTTTTACAGTTAGGTTAATATATTAATTAAATTACTAAAATATATTAATATTGTAAGCCCAAATAATTTTATGACAACATACATTGTAATTCTCATTGTAAAAAATTATAATAAAATAAAATAAAAATAAGTATAATAAATACCATCTAATTTTGTAGTCCCTATATTCTCTTATATATTAGTTAAGTGTTTTTTAGTTTGACCGTTACAGCCGACCGATCTCGTAGTTTGCCGAAAACGTGATATTTTCGTACACTGTTCGGTGCGTACGATGTTCCGAGGACTATTTGAACAAAGCCGGTGCGTTTGCGATTCGTGTAAAATACTCATTCTTAGGTAAACAAACATTAAATTAATTTAATTTGTTCGTCTGTGTGTATTTCAATATCATTGTATTGAAACAGGCCACTACTCATTTACCAAGAATACTTGGTCGTCGTGGTTAAATCCGTGCGGTAAATATTTTTTTTTTTGGAACTGGCCATTTTCAATCAGTTATTAATGTTGTAATACCAATCTTTTAAATCCATTTTAAATAATGATTCCATCATCAAAAATGTAGTATTTCATAATTAAAATACAGAAAATTAAATCTGATCTTAGAATATAAATTCATGTATTAATTTAAAGTATTAAAAATATTTGAATATTTTGTGTAAAATTATATATTTAACTGTTACCTATATTATTTGTATTGGTTTCAAACATTTTTAAGATGTTGGTTATTATGTTGCAGAATATTATTAACATGTGGCTGAATGTGAATAATACTGACCAGTGACCATACTACAAAACCGTGCATTTTAAATATGAATCATTATTGTGCATGTCATCTTCTGACGTATTTGATATTTGCCGTAATTAATGATTATCATTGGTTTGTTACTTATAATTATTATTGAGACGCATAAGTTGTCTCCGTCTTACAAATGTAAGCTTAACAAATTTTATGTTCACAATAATTCATTTTTACTCTGTTATTTTTAAAATTAAATTGAATTGGCCTATTGTAACATTGAAGGTAAGATAATTATCCCGGATATCTTTGAGGCTTTTATTGATATTTTAATTATGAGGCAATTTATTCAAATTTTTTATTTTTTGAAAATTATTTTGATTAAAATATCAATAAACCCCTTTAAAATTTTATAATAGGTCCAATTCAAAAAATAACAGTAAAATGGATTTTTATGAGTATAAAATTTGGTATGCTATACATTTTGAAGAAGAGACGACACATTGTGGGCGTGGTGTTGTCCTCTTAAGTTAAAGCCACATTAGTCATTACATTAATTATTTTAATAATATGGTTGTTACTTGTTTTATTATGGTATATTTTATTTTGAATTAGTTAGTATAAAACATTGGGGTAACGTCTTAACGAAGTCATTTAGAGAAATCTAAAAATGTTATTCAAGCATTATCTTGATACAAGTTTAAATTATCAATGATTCATTTTTACTATTTTTTTTTTTATAATGTAATGAAGTTATAGTATAAATGTTAATATAATTACTGTAATTTACTGGTTTGAATATCATACAAACTATTACTGCAGAGTTAAATATTTAAACTAGAAACTATTATATACTTAAATAATGAAAAATTTCATGTGTCCCAATATTTCTGACTATCTATTTTATACTTTGAAAAAATGTATTATGTTTATGTTTTTCAGGGTTTCCGTATTTAACGTATGGAGTACCAGTGTTTCAAGTGATAATGCCCTAAAACATGTTTTGTTCTTGAGAACAATGTGAGTTGATTTTACGCTCTGGAAAGTGGGTTTGGTTTTTGAACATTTATAGACTTGTCAATAATATTAATTGGCATTCATAAATCATAACAATATCTATAATAAGCTTAAAATGGGGAGCTGAATAAATTATTTCATGAATTTTTTGATATTTGAAATAAACATAAATAGTATACTCATTGTTGTTAATTATTTATTCATACATTTTCTAATATCAGTCACTGTTCACAATTTTTTCATTTGTTTTATAAATTGTATTTTAGTTTACGAAGTAATAATAGATAACCAAAAATGATCTATTATTGCCTATATTAGATCAATAAATAAAAACTGTGGATGTTATTCTGCTACATTGTATGTTTCCAGTTATTAGGTAGATCCAGATGTGAGGCTATACTGGATGGAGGTAGATAAGGGTAGGGTATTACTTTTTTATCTAAATTTTTCAGCAATACTAAAAAACCTGCATAATTTATTGTTAAAATTAAAATCAAAAATTTTTCTATGTGGAATTTTTAATATTTCATATAATTTTAGTTCATTGTTAAATTCAAAACGTATGATTAAGTAATCCCAAGAACATTTACCACCATTGTCGAGTGATCTATGCCAAGTTGTTACTAAAAACATACATACAAATCCCCACCTTACAAATGATTAATACCACGATTAAAGTTATAACTTTAATCGCGATTAACACTAAAAGAAATTTTAGATTTCAGTATTAATTAGTATGTACAATGTGGCTTAAGCTTTAACTAAGAAATAAATAATAGTATATTCTATTAGCACTGTTTTGCAATATTGTATTTTCCAAAATTGGTGGTGTCATACACGGTACCTACTTACATTATTGGGTAGTGCGTGCCTATTCATATACTAGCAGTATATCAAAAAATCGATTTTTACTACTCCGAAATTTAATGACGCAGATAAAAAAAAATGGTATGCAAGTGGGTGTCGCTCTGCTGTACAGTAGGTTGGTTACAAGTGGGTCACTATAAAATGGATTGTATTAAATTTGAATTCAATGATATATCATTGTATACGAAAAACGATTCTGAGCGGAGACTGTTTGATAGTCTGGATATTTTATATTTTACTATAGCCTGTAAGTTGAATTAATATTATACATTTTTTTTTTTTTTTTTATTAAGAAAGAATTTACAATCTGTACATAATAATATTACAATTAGCAAATTAGATAGAAAAAAAAACAGGATAAAGTAACATGAAAATCGTGTTGAGGAAGAAACCCAATGGTAATAGGTACCCATATTATAAATTACAACGAAATAACTAATATCGTTATTTTTATTTTTATTTGTTTCTATGGTGATAAACAAAGTGTTAGAAATTATATAATCCCATTTTAGTGGTTTTTTTGTAATTTGTCGGTGGTTTTTCTCGTGGCATTAAATAACTATTGAGAAAATCGAAAAATGACCTCTCTAAAGTACCATCTTGATCCAATTTGCTAAATGATAAGAATATAAGATACTATATTATGTTGAAATCGAAGAACTCTTTGTAGAAATTTTGTATACAGAATAAAAAAAAAATCCATTGTAAAACCACTAGATCCCTCGCTCCGCTCAGAATTTAAAAGTAAAAACACTGTAGAAACAATACATTATTGATTCATTGCACTTCTTAGAATCTAAAAATAATAAAATTGTCGTATTATCAACACCATAAATCGTAATATTTGCCATTAGGTAACAGGTAAGTACTTCTAGGCCCCAGAAATGCCTGCTGATTACCTAATAATTTAAATCTTAATTTACTTTTTTAGTGGCAACAACATATTATTTTGGCAGAAACCGATATCATCCGTGTAGGTGCCTATAAACTAATGGATAGCGCTTTCCACATCGCCCTACCATTCAGATCTTGATTACTCCAGAACCAGATGACATAACTGGGAAAGCGTAACATATATAAGCAGATATGAAAGAAAAAAACATGTTTTTCATCTCAAATAATTCTCCATGCGCTGTCCATTAGTTTATAGGTCTATGGCCTATACCTACATAATATAAAGTTAAGTTACCTGCCTAATTAATGGGGCTGGAGCTTAATCAATTCTAATTTATGAGTAAAAACTAGGCATTTTATATTTCAGTTTATATGGGTCTTGTAAATGTGTTGAAAGTAAATGAACATTAGTGTGTGTAATTCGTAGTACTGTTCACGTTGTATAGGGACATCATAGTGACCGGATTGTACGTATGTCATTTTACCTACGCTCATGCACAAGTCACCTCATATTACTTTAAACAATTACAAACATTTTTTTTCAAAAAATATTGCCAGTGACTTATCACTTCGCTCAGTAGGATGTTTCGATTTAAATGGTGAAAGCAGATTTGAACTCTCCTCTAAATTTACTATGCTTTAACTGTCGTACATTTTTCATATTCTATATCAATGTATTTAAATTTGAATTATGAATATTATGATTTATTTCATCTACACTTTTTATTAGTAAATTTCTAAGTAAAAACAAATAAAAATCAGAAAAATAAAATTGTCAAAACATAGATAGGTAATTTAGTGACGAATTCAACTCTGCTTTCAAAATTAATATGAGAACATTATATACCTAATTGGGCGTAGTGATTGAAGTCGTGAGCTATATTTTCTACCGAGAATGAATCACACTCCAGCCCCCTTAAGTTAAATAACCTTACCTAACGGGCCTCCATACTACTGGTTATAAGGGATATTTTATAGGCAATTTCTTTTGCATTTGACAATCAGCCTTGTCGTTAGTTGCAAACACGATTAAAGATAGTATCTTTAATCGTGGTTGCAAATCATAGAAGTAACCCTCATATTCTGATTTTTCTATGAACGCGTCGGTAATAATCACGGTAGATTATATAATCTACCGTGGTAATAATCTAATATTCAAGCCATGACAAGTTAAGGGGATCAGTGGCGTAGCCAGGGGGGTTTTAGGATGTTTAGACCCCGCCATTGACATTTTCCCTCCTAATAAATATATTTCTTATAGGGTTCGGGACTGCTTGCAAGTTATAAATTTATCTTATGAAATGGCGAAATTGAATACAAAGTTTGAATTTGCATATTTGTGTATTTTTTAACTTAAATGTACCTACATACAATTGTCTGGAAAAATTATATTTGGATAAAATTGAAAAATATCTTAAAAAGTATTATGTTTGGTAAGGTACAAGAGGTGATAAATTTGAGATTTGGGGAGGCCAAAGCCTTTTATAATAACATACTATTATAAAATTGAATAAGCTTAAAAAAATTAAGTTAATGTTTGGGAGGTTAGGGGCTGGTCCGATTTGGCTCAAATTTTTTTTTAAGATGTTCGTAACTGCCAGGAGAAGGTTTTTACGAAATAAAATTTTAGGAAAATCCACCGGAAAGGTAGGAAATCTCAAATCTGTATGTGAAAAATATAACAGTGGCGCAACAGTGCATTATATTATATTGG
>NC_042495.1:59372670-59375256 GCF_005508785.2 Acyrthosiphon pisum
TTGATGAATCATTATACATTTTTGTCTCCATTTTTATATATATAGATTTAAAAAAATAATTATAGAAATAATCAACAAACCCAATAGCAACCAATATATAAAACACTGTTGCGCCACTGTTGTATTCTTTACACCCAGATTTCTTACTTTTCCGGTGGATTTTCCTAAATTTTTATTTTGTAAAAACCTTCTCTTGACAATTACGAACATCTTAAAAAAAATTTGAACCAAATCGGTCCAGGCGTTGTTGAGTTATGCGCTTACCAACACATTTTGCAATTCATTTTTATATTATAGACTAGCTGAACCCGTGCACTTCGTTGCCCATTAAGTGTACCAACTATATGTGACTCAAACTTTGTTCAATTCGTTATTTAATATTCGTTGTATGGTTTCAAAATTAATCTTAACTTTTCCGTTGCCCAGAATAAAAATTCTGATTCGCAGCAGTACATTATCAGGTAGGCAATCTACCTGCGGTAGATCGCGGAACCCGTGCTGTATGTACATTAGTGTATGATTTAACTTTAAAGTATCAAACCTAACCTTAAAAAGTCCTTAACTGAATAAAAAATATTTGTAATAGCATTGTTGATTTGGGTGATTGAGAGAGGAAAAATGGACCACGTCATCCTGGTGCTTTGAGTCTAAACTAGCAGTGATTCAAATAAATATAATTTACTGGACAGAAATCATAGGTATTATAGCTGTATAATGTAGATAGGTATGTACTTTTTCTGTCGATTTGAATACGACGAAAAAGTCATTGAAGCCGTCGCGCATCGTCCGTTTTTGGAACGTGTGATCGGCTTGATGTTTTCGTTTTTTTCTTCAACGAAATTTCGCACAAGCTATGTATACCGGTATACGATAAATCTTATTGCCATTTGTCAGCGCGGCGACGGCGGACGTCACGCTGACGATTCAGCCTATACTATATAACTATATAAGGTAGGTACCTTCAACAAATTGTAGCGATCTGCACCCTCGAAGCGCATATATGGTATGTATCTCACGTACCTATATACATAATATGTTTTATACGTAAGTGGCGTACATGTTAAAAGATTTATAGGGCACGTCAGTTTATCCATTCATTTATTTTAATATTATGTATGTGAAAGTAAACCGTAAATTACTTTTATTTTATACCACGGGTGTCGGGGTGTGTAATAGAAACGTAGATTGTAAATACCTACCAATCTATACCTATATGCATTTTTATCGCTCAACAAAATTATAGTTTTTTTTCTATCACATTTACAATTGCATTATAATACTATACTATACATATATTAGGTGCAAATTACACGTTACATGTCCTATGTCCTGCAATATCCATATCATAATATACAGACATACAATACACCTTGTAACGGAGCAGCCGTCGCCACATAAAACGGTGCTTTTCAGGACCACCAATCAGCGAACAGTATAACAATTACAAACCCCGCAAACCAACATTAGGGAACAATAATAAAGCCCCAAATAACGACTCACCGAAAACAATAAGGGTTGTAAATAGGGGAGAGTAAGAAGAATTCAACGACACCCTCCCCACGTCAATAACCCCAAATAGAGCTAATTACAGAACTTCCCGTACCACCTGAAAACACAATTATACATGACAGCAGCAGATAGTTTACTAGTCGGTACGGGAAACTACTTATATACCGGACGATTTAGCACAACTGATACATCCACTAGTAGAGGCAAAAACCTGGAATAGTTAACGGCTTAGCCATCCCTTCAAAGCAAAGCAAAGCAAGCAATTGATACGGTCTTCAATAATCCTTCAAACAGTTCAAACCTACACACACCGAACTACAGAAGGAATCAAAACATACCAGGAGTTCATCGGTACAGCGGCGAAAACACTCGTTATACGTGGCGGCAACTGACGACCACAGCGATCTTACCTACACCACGGTCGAAGCCATTGGCATGGCAGCGAAAACACTCGTTATACAGGGTGGCAGTTGAAAAGCTCGCTTTAAACGCGGTATATATTATACGCCTACGGTCGATCTGCCATCGCGGCCAATAAGAAAAGGTTCTTTTCAGAACCTTCGACCTAATCTCCCACCCTGGTGTGCCTGCTTGGGAATTCACTGTGAGATTATTATCAACTTGTACACGACTTGCAAAAGACCGTGGGATAGTGGTTCTAACTCATCCCAATTTCTTATTATATAATTATCAATAATATTTATATTTCTTGGTCGCGCCTCTGCAGGCCCGATACTGCCCGTCGCGGTCCGCTTCTTCAAGCTAACTGCACGGCCCGGAAACCAATTTATCCATATTAAGTAATAAACGAACGTGATTATACAGTAAAAACAACCAAGTGTATAATTATTCACGATCACGGAACGTCGGAGATCGACGGACTGTATCAACCTATACCATAATAATATATAGCCTATAAAGTATAAGTAGATTCATGTCTTTATAATACATACTATATACTCGTATATTATACAATCACAACAAAATAACTAAAATAGTTATCCTAGGTTTTTAATATGTAATTTCGTCCAAATTTGTACTTAAAATGACTATAAAAATAAACTGTGTAAATGTATT
>NC_042495.1:59375851-59383670 GCF_005508785.2 Acyrthosiphon pisum
ACACATAATAACACACAATTTGTAAATATTATGACTACGGGGGGTGTGGGGGGCAGAGCCCCCCACTATAAAATTCAAGTAAATTTTCAGACCCCCCCCCCCTTCCATAGAAAAATCCTGAGAACGCCACTGCTGCTGAGTTTAGCTTATAGCTTATCTATTGTTAAATATTATTAGGCAATGTGTCATGACCTACGACCAGACTACTCGTATATTAGCATTTTGTTGGGCCAAAAAAAAATTAAAATTGAATACAAGGCTCCTGATATATTGTTACAATAGCAGTTGAAAAATATTAAAAATATATAGGCAAAATTTTGTTTTATAAGCATTTAAACTTTAAATTTCAAATTTTGACAAAATGTATCAAATTTAAAATGTAATAATTATTATTTTGTAGTTTAAAATTTATAAAATGTTCAATTTTTATAGCTAAGGATTGAAAATTAAAATAATAAAATAAGGTTCTACGTAAGTAGGTAGTTAATTCTGTTACAAAAAATCTAAAATAAGGTGGGTAAGTGGATTTCGCTCTGCTGTACAGTAGGTTACAAGTGGGTCACTGTATAATGGATGGTATTAAATTTGAATTCAATGATATAATATCATTGTATAAGAAAACGATTCTGAGCGGAGATGGTATGTCAGTCTAGGTATAAGACATAATATTATATTATAGTCTATAGTATTTAAAAACAATTGACCTATAATAGGCACCTATAATAAATTCCAAATTAATCATATCATAATATCTATTAGGTACTTATAACGCGTTATACATCAACAACAAACCGTGATACTATCATAGATATATAATAGTATACTTTAGAAGTTTCAAGTATACCGAAGAATAATATTATACAATCACAACAAAATAACTAAAATAGTTATTCTAGGTTTTTAATATGTAATTTCGTCCAAATTTGAATTTAAAATGAGTATAAAAATAAACTGTGCTTATGTGTTTTTAGGTTTTTTGGTAACAGAATAAACTACTTACGTGGAATCTTGTTTTAAATTTTCAATCCTTAGATGTAAAAGTTGACCATTTTATAAATTTTTAACTACAAAATAATTATTGAATCTTAAATTTGATAAATTTTGTTAAAATTCGATCTTTAAATGCTTATAGAGAAAAAAATTGTGCCTATGTATTTTTAATATTTGTTCAATTGATATTGTTACAATATATCACGAGCTTTGTATTAAATTTTTACACTTTTTGGCCCAACACATAAAACTTTATTGATATTTATAGAAAAAAAAACTAAAAAAATTGAAAACTGAAAATGTCCGTAAAGAGCTCAAAAAGAGTCAAATATTTTCAAAATGTTATGGTTGTATAGAAAATGCTAAGATAAACATTCAGTCAAAATTTCATGTATCTACAGTCATTTTTTTTAAAGTTACACCAAAAACCAAATTCAATTTTGTGAAAAATCGATTTTGCGTAAAAATTCCCGTTTTTCCTTAATTTTTCTTTTGTTTTTCCCGGCGCTTTTGAAAACTACTGGGAAATTTAAATTTTGACCTCACAAATGCCCAACGATATTCACTTTCTGATCGAACAAGATACTGAAGTTGAAAATCGTAGCATTATTTCGACTACTTATCGTGTACACAGACACAAAAAAAATAAAAAATAAAATAAAAAAAATAAAAAGATAAAAAATAAAAAAAATAAAAAAACACATATCATTGTAAAATCAATACATTCATCGTTCCACTCAGAATCTAAAATAACAAAATATATCTAATGAATTATTTTGATCGTAACATTTGTTATGTTAAGGAGGCAAGTTTAGACAACACACATACTTTTAAAATTAGATAGGTACTAATATTTACGGCTATACCTACGCTATACTTATATACTACAATATAAATTATAAATAATAATATAGCAGTTTAAAATATTTAAAACGATTTGCAATGATTGAGTGACCTTTAAATAGTTTTCGTTATTCCGGATTATTTTGAATTCAACACGGATTTGTGTTTATCTAGTTAGTTGAAATCTGAACATATGAATAATTCACAGAACTAAATACTAATAAAACCCGTATAGTCACATTATATTATAGGTAATAATTGTAAGTGCATGGAATCTGCCTTGAACGAGTCTTGAAGAAAAAAATAGTAATTACACAACATATTGATATACCATATTAATATAATTTATCCAGCGCGATGGTTGTATCCGCGATCTACCGTTAATATAGGTACTGCTCGCATAAACACAAGCGAATCTCACGGAAAATGCCGGTCGGGATGGCTATAAATTAAAATATAATATCATTTACACTTAAAAAAACATTGCTTCCACAGCGTGTTACACCTAAAAGGAGTCGGACAATCACAAAAACCTAACAATAGCAAAGCATTGTCGTGTCAGCTAGTACCTATATTATAATTTATATTGGTACATTTATATAGATACATATGCAGAGCTACATTAATATTATGCGGCAATATTAGATAGGTATCTAAATGCACTCCACAAGAATAATTATTAACATTTATAATGTAAAACAATAAAAGCGAATCATTAGAAAACCGTTATAAATTTATAATATGACAAATATGAAACGTGGCTATTTGATTTAAATAAATAAGTACCTAACTTTCAAGGATCCATGAAAAACCGGTCGCACGTGCAGTCTTGTATAGGTACGCTTACTGACATACTGAGTGAAACTTTTTTATTATAATATAATGGTATGATAAAGTAAAAATATATTATATTATTATGTTATTTTGTATACATATTTTGTGCGCTGATGTTTTGAGTGGGTGTATCGAACGAGTGTATCAAAGAAACTGCGGTCGTTTCTAAATTCGACAGTGATTTATCATCGTCACATCCTGAGCAGTTTAAATTTTAGTATTTTACCGATGAATAAATCGTATAATAAATTGTTTTATTTATTAAAATGGCTTGAACAGCTATACCTAGTATCGTTATTATAATATTAGTCTTGTACTTAATTGGTAGGTATACAAAAATAACATTATTCAATTACTCATTATTGTCTCGTTTCGTTTGGAATATTGTGAACTAAAATAATATAATGTTTTACAATAACACAATCACATAATTTATATAAAATTACTTTATTTGGTAGGTACTAGGTAACTACCTATATGGCTATATTTATATACAAAATATACCTATAACTCTACGTCTTTACCTGTATTATGTTAAGTACCTACCTATCTCAATACACCCTATAAAGTAGGGGCTGCATACGAATTGCGTCCCCGATATAAAAATTTTGATTTGTGACATACTAATTGCGTCCCGGGTTTTTGATACGACTATACTAATTGTGTCCCGATTATCTGATATCAGAATATACCTTTGAAAGCATTTTTTCATCTAAATTCAGAATGTATAAAAAATAATATTAATTTTTTTCCGAAAATGTTATTTGCTGATTTCGAAAAAGCAATTCACTCGGCCGCATTATTTGTTTTGCCATCTGTCGAATTAAAAGGATGCCGATTCCATTCAGGCCAGAGTTGGTGGAGAAAAATTTAAGCTCTAGGTTTGAGTAATGAATATAATCTAAATTCAGAAATAAGCAATTGCCTAAAAATATTTTTATACCTTTTTATAATTTGTATACCTTTTGTATACCTTGTCTCCCTTTTTTGAAACCTGAAGATGTAGAAAACTGTTTTACCGATGATATAGTATTAATTTTTACCACAGAATAAAAAAGTAGAAACATTTACAGATTATATTTTAAACACATATATAACCCCCGATTGTGACTTTCCTCCTTCTTTATGGGCAATGTATTCGGGATCAATTACAAGGACAACAAATAGCTCTGAAGCTTTCCATTCAAAATTGAACGGTATGTTTTATTCTGCTCATCCAAATATCTATAAATTTATTGATGTACTTAAAAACGTACAAAAAGATACTTACATAAAAATTCGCAGCAGTAATCAAATAAAGAAAATAAGACGTGAAATATGTGAAAAACAAGAATTTTTAAGAAATCAAATGATGAAATACGACGTTAACGAAATTATATGTTTTGATTATACTGTATCGTTCAAATTTTTACCGAGCCATAAATAATATTACAATAACATGTGATAACTATAACCGTATAACCTAACTTATATTTTTTGAAATTTTTTTTATTATATTAATTTTATTAATTATTATTTTTATATTTAATGACGAAAACAATATTTTTGATGTACATAATTACGAAACGACAATAAACAATATTTTTAACCTACCTTTAGCAATATAATATTTAATTTTGCTATCGACAGTCCTAAGTCCGTATTAAATGGGAAGGAAAATAATGTATTTATATCGGACGCAATTAGTATAGTTGTTAAATATTATCGGGACGCAATTAGTGTTGTTGTTAAATATTATCGGGACGCAATTCGTATGAAAAAGGTATCTTGGGACGCAATTCGTTTGCTGCGAAAGTAGGTACCTCTTTTACCCTTACAATAACAGACGGCCCTGGAACCGCTTTCTCATTACTATGATCTCAAAGTAATCTACATCGTTTATTAATATGAATATAACATATATGAACCTACCTATATAATTTTCATCTATTACTGTTTTAAAGGGCCCAGCCCCTTTAACTTTGATCATTTGAATCCACAGCAAATAATTATACCTCAATATTAGGTAATTCATTCCGTTTATGACTTAACTTCTTCCGACATAATTGATTACTGCAGGATATAGTTCCGACTAGTTATGAGTATTATTTATAGACAATTTAAATTTTCAATTTGTTTAGTTTTATATTCTATAAATGTGAATACAATTTTATTCATTTGGTCAAAAAGCTTGAAAATGTAATACAATGATCCTTATAAGTTGTTATGATAGCAGTTGATAAAATATATTAAAGATCCATTTTTTTTTATAACTATTTAAATTTTAAAGTTCAAATGTTTACAAAATGTATCAACATCTCGAAAATTATCAATTATTGTAATTAAAAAATTATAAAATGATCAATTTGAGTAGTGAAGGATTGAAAATTTAAATCAAAGACTCTGATAAATATATAGTTCATACCGTAACCAAAAAATCTAATGAATATATAAACACAGTTATTTTTACAGACGTTTTAAATTTAAATTTGGACGAAATTACATATTAAATAATTAAAACCAAGAATAACGATTTTAGTTATTTTTTCTTATAATTTAAAAATATTATTCGTGGGTATATGAAACTTTTACAGTATTTTATTATATTTTATACACACAATGATATATTAAAATGTATTTTTTTTTGGCAAAAATTAATTTAACCTACCTACTGTAGTAGATATAGTAGATAGGTACTATAACTACTAATACATATAATACTAAAATTAATTACTTTAATCACAATAATATCATAAAATATACCTACTTAGAAAATTATTATACGCTGACAGTTCATCTTTGCTCAGATTAGTTTTTCGTATATAATGATTTTATAACATTGAATTCAAATTTAACACCATCCATTACAGTGACCCACTTGTAAACTACTGTAAAGCAGAGTGACACCCACTTACCCGCTTTTTTATATTAAAATTACTTTTACAGGAAATAAAGATAATAACATTTTTCGCTAGTGGGTTTGAGATTACTGAATGATATCCTGGTGCAAATTATTAACAGTACGTCTTATAAAATATACAAACACTCAATTAAACTATGGTTATTAAATAATACTAGTGACCTACAGTCTATGTAATGTACCAGTGTATATAATGTAGTCTATTTATTTATCTATTCCATTTAGTAGTTATCTTTATATATTCATTTATTGCTATTTATATTTTTACTATTATTTTATAAATTAATAATTACTACTAGGTATGTCCATTTACGTTTTTGAATTATAGTCAAATATGACGTGGTTTTTATGATAGGTATACCTATCAAAAATATTTTAAAATGTATAAATGTATAGGTACTTATATTTAGTACTCCATCATTACCTATAAGAGCTGTTATCCTCAGTATTGAGATGGGCCATTTAACTATGCCATATTTACTTACTGAAAATTGTAATTTCTTGGCTATTAAATATTATTATTATTAGGTATATCATATTTACGATTATAAATTATAATTTATATTATGTTAAAAAATAGACTGGTCATAAAATAGTTAAAAACAAATGTTAAGTCTACTTTGTCTAAGCTGCATACATTAAAAGAAACGAAATTCTTCAGATTTTGCTAAGCTATTTTAAAAATCGTCACTTATATAGACACTACAACATTATTATAATAAATCATCAATATTTATATTTAATAGGTTTAAAATTTAAATTAACAGGCTACATTAATTGGCTATGCGTTTCTATTTATAACTATAAGATATTTAGCAGTGTGTACATAAATAATAAAATTAGTAATATTTTTATTTTTCTCACTGTTACAAGGTTCTACCTTAAAGTCTAGGTAGGTACCTATATATTGAAATATAGAGGTCTAGAACTGGAAAATCTGGAGAGTCTGTGCAAACAAAGGATCATGTTTGACTTTTTTTAAGCGGCATCTCAAGAGCCTCTTTTCAATGTCATATATGACATTATTATGCGAAAACAATGATGATAAATTATGATAGGCCCTTCGTCCCTCGAGTATGACTTGTGCGTAGTGCCTAGAGTTCTAATTATATATCATATATTATATGCACAAAATATAATATTTAACAATTTTAGTTAGGTATAAATAACGTATTTTATAGGTGAATACATCGATTTTTTTTAACAATATACAATATTATTTTTATCATTATGCGAGACGTCGATTCTATGAGATATTATTTGTATACAAAAAAAATTAAATATTAAATATACATAATAGCTGGTACACTGCTGGGTTCAGATTGGTTATAAATATAAAACAATCGCCATAAAAAGATAGGTACTTCCTATGCCGATAAACATGGTATACTTTTGTGTAGTTTTTTTACGCTGATAGGGGCCAATACACCAATGTTCGCCTGCATAATATACTTAACTGTTTACACAGTTGACCGAAACATCTGTCTACATTGAGGTTTCAGTATATCCAAGAGTGTTTTTAGGTAACTATAGTCAATTTTGAGTGTATTCGCCAGTAGAGGTACACAAAATCAAATTTTGTCTTTATTTTTTGAATGTTTAATGCGTGTAATTTTTTTAAAGTAAATTATTATAGTTGTTTTTATTTATTAACTATTAAGTAATGACAGATATTTTTAAAAATGGTTTATAGACTAATCTCGATCAGCTGCAGGTACAAGTTATAATACGTTTGCGGTTTGTCAAAATGATATCAAACAGATGGTTAGATTTCGAAACGTTTTCACCAGTGTCAATGGTTTATTCGTTTTTTCAGAGTGAAATTATACTGAAATGTTCAAAAGTTGTTACCGATGCTGTTTATTTTATTTTGGTTTCGGTCGTCGTTCCGAAGACGTGGGCCTCAATCTTGGGCTGTTGGAAAATGGAAACTCGGTTGCCGGTAGTACCGAACACTACACTGTTCAAAAGATATCGAGGTTGGTACTTCTAAAATTATGACGAAAACGATTTAACAATTACATTGCATATATTCAAAGCTGGGCAAGTTAACCAATTTTTTTAACTAGTTAAAGTTCAGTTATCCTTAGATTAAAAATAACTAAGCTAAGTTAAAGTTAGTTTTATAAAGTTACTGAATTTGAGTAACTAAGTTAAGTTACAAATTTGCATGAAAATAATAACGAAGTTAAATTAAAAGTTAAGTTACATTTTATTTTTTTAAATACCTTTAACTTACTCATAAACGTTTTT
>NC_042495.1:59384146-59389739 GCF_005508785.2 Acyrthosiphon pisum
AAATTAGTAATTAGGTCCGTTATTATTAGTTATTACCTACTTATCAATGTAACTAGTAACTGTAGTAGTTACTGTAGTAATACAACACTAGTAACAATGTGACATACACCATAAGTCATAACCAACCGTTGTCATTTCATCGAAAATATAAACTTCCTAGTTATATTCCAAATAAGTTATAAATAAATAATAATAATAATCACTATTCACTATAATAGACAATAGTATAATACTACTAATTACTAATTACAATATGTCTCTATAGTATAGTAATAAATACAATAATAAACATACCTACAATCGTCGGTAGATATACCTCCGTCGCGGTTTTCAGATATATCAATGCAAATAATATACAGTTCATTTATAACATAAATCATAATAGGAAAATTCGTAAATAACTTTTTACAAATAACTTTCATTTTAACAAAATAACTAAGTTAAGTTACAATTATTTATAAAAAGAAATAACTCAGTTACTAACTAAGTTATTTTCTACATTCTATTTTTTTTTTAACTAGTTCAGTTAAAAGTTATCAAAAAAAGTAACTTTTAACTTAGCTTTTAATTTTTTAACTAGTTACTGCCCAGCTTTGCATATATAGATTTGTGTACAAAAATAATACATTAACTACGAACACACAACTTACTTCGTACGAAATTAATTATTACCACAATACCACCATATTACAGTTTCGGTCGACATATTTCTCACGACGAGGATGGACTTTCTGTGTCAGGTTTTACGAGCGATGGCGAAGACGATGACCCACCGCCGAAAACACAAACCATGAAGAAAAGAGGGAAATGGGGAAAACCAATGAACAAACCCAAAGATCCAAAAACTCCAAATTCGTTTCAAACACTAGCTGGTGTCAGTATGATGATGTTACAGCCTATCACAGCGGGAGCTGGTTCTACTTCCACTCCAGACTTGGTGAGTTAGGTATTAAAATACTCAAAATATTATACCCGGTAGGATGTGTATACTAGATTCTTGAAAACTTAAAAAATACACGGTTAATTTTTTAAATTTTTTTTACTGAATTCTATATATTTATTTAAATTTGCATGTAATTTATAAATAATATAGAAGATTAAAAGTATATTATTATATAAATTATGGCTAACATTTAAAAACAAGTTATTTAAACCACAATATGGTATTTATCATAATTATTGCCATGAGCTGCAAATATTATAATATATCATAATATTTAATTTTGAATCTTCAATAAGGGTTTCCTTGAAGTGCATAGGGTTGACTATGACTAGGATGGGTTACGGCGGCGGCTGAGCCGATCGTTGGTGGGCTCAGCCGCGCCGCCCGGTATCAGCCCAAAGGTGGTCAAGAATCAGCAAGCCAGCATAGGAATCAGCCAGCAGGATCAGGTTTTAGAATTCTCTTTTTTATCCTACTACTTATATCCTACTTTCTAAATACTTCATTGTCGCTGTACAAAGTTGAACATTAAAATATATCGAATATATACGGCGGTAATATGTTAAAAGTTTAAAAACTGAATAGTTTAACGAAAAACTCAAGAATAACCTGTACAAGAATATAGAAATTTTTTTAGATATTGACGTTCAAACTACTGTTTGTGCGTTTTTATCGTTATTATTTTTTTAAGAGTTTAACATCTGGTAAAAAAGAATTTTCCAAGAAAGAGGATAAGATGGATTATCTTTCTCCTGCGTCATGTAAAGAAACTACAGGTTGGCTTAAATCTCAGAGTATGCAGGTAAAAAGGGAGTTTCCTCTTTCGATTAAAAAAAATTTAACTAATAACAATACATTGATTTCTAATCTTAGGATATGACCTCAACTACTGACTCTGATAGTTTTGCATTATCGTCAAAAAGTGCCGACGACAATACATCAAGTTCAACTGCACGTCCTCATCGTTTCGGATCAGTTGCAACATCTATGATTAATGTCACTAGTAGATTGACATCAATAAGATCAAAATCTAGTGAGGTGGTTTCGAATACTTGGAAAACACCAGTAGACAATGCGCCTCCGGTTGATCCTAATGCACACCAAGAACAAGCTTACGGGAACGTTAATTTTAAAATTACATATGATCAACATACAAAAAAGTAATATTATCAATAAAATATGAATAACCTTATATATATAAACTAAGTATCTATAGATACTTTATATACCCTTTATACATGCAGCAGGCTTTAAAGTTATTAGGTAGGTAAGTACTAAATAAAACCAGAGAAGTCACTCTGTTGTATAATGTATAGTATATAGTAAATACTGGTAACTGGTAAATTTAGGTTTCAAGTGTAGGTACTACCTACATCATTAAATACATTAAATAGGTCACTGTAATGGATGGGTTAAATTTAAATTTAATGATTTATTCGCTGCATGCAAACTACGATTCCGAGTGGAGACCGTGGTGTCAGCTTCTATATTTCTAAGAATATTTTACAATTTATTTATAAAAATATTAGCAATTTATTTTTCAATTAGTAATAAGGACATACGGTAGATTCAATTACATTTTGCCAAGAACATATTATTTTATTATTTGTTAATATAACAATAGATTATAATATTATGTGCCATATACTGCCATGTGGTATTATTGTTATTATTTATTAACTTATAATTGTAAATAAGATTATTGTACCTTATAATGATGTGAATAGGTACGGTATAAATAGTTTAGGATAAGTCAAATATTTTTGACAATTCATTGCATACAGAAAATATTAGGTAATGTTAGTAATGGTGAAAAGTTTCAAGTCCCTACAATTACATTTTTTGAATTACAACAAATTAACTAAAATCGTTAAGGCTACGGACTTATTGTAATTATTGTGTAATATAGATTGTAAATTGTCTTTCTTAATAAAAAAAAAAAAAAAGGCTATGGACTTGAAGGGATTCGTCCACAAAAATGTTCTCTGGAAGCTGTACGCCCTTTCCACCACCCACTATATTATTGATGGAGGAAGTTTATTATCGTGAATTAAAGCAATTTTGTTTCCCTCTACCCAAGCTTCTAATTCGTTCCATCACTGTATTGTGTCTAGCATTTTGATTTGTCTCAAATTTTCGCAATCGCAGTTAGAATCTCCAATTATTATACTTCTTTTGTGGGCCAGTTTGTGTATTTATATGTATATCTTAAATATGAAGACATGAAATGTATGATATATTATTGCATATGTAATTTGTATAAAAGGTATTAAGCATCAGGGTACAATTAAATTATTTTAAGTCAATATGCTTATTAATTATTAACTCTATGTTATTAAATAATATTATGTAAAATGTTGGTAATAATAAAACAGATATAATTGAAAACATTTTTTTTTAAAGACTGTTTGTTCGTGTGGACAACTTGGATGGATTAGCGCCAAAAGGAAAAGATAAACGACCATATAAGACAGTTTTAAAACTTACTCTTTTGCCTCAGGAAAAAACTACAAAAACTAGTAAAACTATTGCTGCAGCTATGAGCCCCGTTGTAAATGAAGATTTTTTTATTAGTACCAAGTGTATTACAAACAAAGTTTTGAGGTAAATAATATTTTATTCACAATGTTTTGTGTATATTTTAATGATATCATAATTTATTTAGGATATCTGTTTTTGATCATGAATATCAAGGAAAGTATGATGCAGTTGGTCATGCTTTATTTTATTTAGATAATATATCACCAAGTAACGACGGCGCGCAAAGTGTTAAGCTCTATAAACATTCTTGGGTAAGTGTTTGAATGTTGAATAGAATAATAGGTGTTATAATAATATAATGTCTATTAATTAGTGTGGTATAAATATTTGTAGTCATTTTATTTACCTATATATGTATGTACCTATAAATGTTTGTCTACAGCCCGATATAAATCTTTGCAATATCAATATCAGTTTAAGTTATAAAAAACAACAAGAAACTTTGCATATAGTGGTCCATGAAGCTAACAATTTAAATCTGCCCCACGGTTAGTAAAATAATAATAATATACTTACCTATATTAACTATTAAGTATTATACATTGCACAATTTAAAACCTGTAATTTACTTAATAAAACGTTTTCTAATATATTTTTTGAATAATGAAATAATATATTTGTTTAGAAAAATCCAGAACTTTTGTGAAAATAGCATATTTTAGCAAGGGCAAACGCATCAAGGAATATCAATCACCATCAGTGCCCAACACAAAAAATGACCCTAAGGCAACATACGAATATAAAGCTGCCATACGATTAGATTTAAATTCCACCGCAAATGGCTATGTGGTAATTGGTTTAAAAGAAAAAGGATTTTTAAAAAGGAATGAAAGTAATTTAGGGAGAGTAATATTTGGACCCTTTTTGTATACAGAGAGAGGCTATGATTTAACTCCTTGGGGAAAGGTTCTATTAACTAAAGAAGGTGTTTCAGATACATTTAAAACATATTTATAGTGTACACAGAACAAAAATATAAGTAGGTAAATATTGAAATATAATATGTAGATACTAGGTACCTACTACCTATAGTATAATATTTATCGTTAAAATGGAATATTTTATTTGTATTGAAACTTATAGTATACCAAATTGAAAATTATTTTTTATAAGCCACACAAAATGCCATTATGTTTAGGTAAAATTATATTTTTGTTTTTTGAGATTGAATATTTAGTATTTTTAATTATAAATACGTACTATATCTAATTGTAATATATTAGTTTCATCAATGACATTATGTATAAAGCTAACTACACATTTATTGATTTAAAAATATTAATGATAAAATACATGTCTATAAAGTGAGAAAACCTTCTTATATTATATTGAATTTACCTACCTCCTAAAACAATTATATTTATAAATTATAAATTATAAGTGTTTATAATTTTTAACTTCTTTGTAAGTATAGGTACCTATGAAAACAAGTATTGGAGTATTTTTAATTTTTGTTATGATTTATTTTTTTCTGATGTTATTAATTAATATTATTAATATAATTTTATTTTTTATTTTTTTGTTGAATACCTATTTTAGTTTTAATAATTTTCTTTAATTTGTTAATCATTGTGAGTTATAAACGTCCCCAAAAGTTATTAAAAACGTGTTTATTTATATCTAAACAAACATTTGTACATGAAGTAACACAATTCAATATTCACCAATCACCAGTTACAAAACTATACATAAATGGTTGTAATTAGCAAAGTTTCAAAATTATTCAAATAAACTGTTTGGTATTCTTATCGTTTTTTAATTTAAAAAATGTTGCCTGGTCCGTAGTTTAACAATTAAGGAAAGCTCACTGCGAGCGTGCCAAAATCCCGTCTTATAAACGTATTTTAATACGAAGCAAGAAACCATAGCTCCATGTGTGCATAATATACTATTTAAAATACAATTGGCAACCTTTATATTTTAGATTCTGAGTGGAACGATGAATGTATTGATTTTACAATGATATGTGTTTTTTTTAAATTTTTAAATTTTTTTTTGTGTCTGTCATCACCTTTTGGACAGTAAAGTGCTTGGATTTTCATCAACAGTATAATTTCTGATAGGAAAGTTGGTACTAGTTGGTACTTTGGGCGGTCAAAGTAAAATTTT
>NC_042495.1:59389839-59391101 GCF_005508785.2 Acyrthosiphon pisum
CAGTTTCCACGTTTTATGTTATAATAATGAATCAACAAATAAATAAATCTGTTCAACTTTCCTGGTCTCGTTAAAATAGCTACTTTAATACTTAAATTTTACTCTTATCGTATATTTTCGAACGATTGTTACTTAAGTCTTAAATCATTAATACCAACAGTTTTAGAATATTCAATTAAAATTAAATAGGTAGCTCCAGGGCCGTATTTACAATTTTTGCGCCCTGGGTCAACAATATTTATACGCCCCTCCCCCCCCTAAAAAAAAAATTATTCGTTTTTTAATCGTTTAGTTATAGTTATTTATTTATGAACATTTTGTTAAAAACAGACCACGATGATGCATTATTTTAATTACTGTTAAAACGTATAACAACATAAAATTGTACACTATTAAAAAAGAAACAAAATTAATGCACTTAATCATGCCTTTTACCACTTTACCACTTTAATGCACTTTACCATGCCCCTCACGAATTTAAAAATTTTGGAAGTCATAGCCATCCAAAGTTTGCGATTTAACGTTTATGCGCATGCGTGCAACGCTACTTGACTGCCACGTGCAGCACCATAGAAATTTTTAGCACCAAAAAAAACAAAAATATGCCTAGATTTGTTGTGTAAAACCACCTTGGGCAGGCCTAGGAATTAAACGAGGTTGTTAAAAAACACATAATGTACTGCGCAACAAAAAACTCGAAAACATCCCCCGATTTTCTGTGTAAAACCACCTTGGGTAGCCTTCAGAATTAAACAATCTTGTTGAAAAGCCATACCTGTAATATAAGTATATTATATATTTATTATATATTATACACGAGTTGACCCCGCGCAGCATTAAAGTAGTGTTACGCGCGTGTGTATAAACGTAAAATCGCAAACTTTGGATAGCTATAACTTCCAAAATAATGGTTTCCGCAAAAAAATTTGAACAGTTTCGAAATCAGCGTTATAAGACATGTCTTTTAAAATTTAAATTCGTAAGGAGCGTGGTAAAGTGCATTTTAGCATAAAAAAAATTACAACAATTAGTAGTTATCATTGATTGACAAATCAATTGAATGACGTCAAATGGCCGTATCATAGTCATGCAATGCAAAAAATCCAAGTATAGGTACTCAAGCAAATTCTTACCAAAAAAAATGTTATCCATATAATATACACCGGCGCCTGGCCGCCCCCCTAAATGTGTCAAAAATTGGCCGCCCGGGGCAACAGTACCCTGTAGCTCCCCCCTAAATACGGCCCTGGTGGTAGGTACTG
>NC_042495.1:59391201-59420327 GCF_005508785.2 Acyrthosiphon pisum
TACTGTACAGCAGAGCAACATCCACTTACCCATCTTTTTATACATATTTTTTAATATTGGCTAGTATAATAAGTCTATATTGGCGGCGCCGCGGAAGCAATGCGAAAGCAGATCTTGCGGTGTCGTCGGTTAAAACAGGAAAAAAAAAAGTATAAGCCTATATTAAATACTCATAATTGATTGGAACCGTTATAAAATTATTTATTTATTGAACCGTTAAATTAGTATACTCAGTGACGTGACTCGGGGGGTTACACCCCCTCCCATGACTACGACTTAGCCCCCCTTCCCAAAATATTTCTAATTGGTATAGATATAAGCTACCTATGGGTTATTTTAAATTAATAATTTTGTTAGGTGAGCTGTAGTTCCTAGTATTTTAACCCTAGTTGAGCCTAATGAGTATAATATTACTACTAATAGTACTAACTTATATTTATAAACCTAAAAAGTAAGTGATGTTCCCTATCTTGTAACTGTATTAACCTAGTACCTAGCTATTAGAGAATTCTTATTTACCACCTATACATTAGCTACATTGCTAGTTTAGGATTATACGCGACAATACGACAGTAGTTACTACTGTTGCTATTAATTACTACTGTCATATTGCCATGTATTATCCTCTTATCAAAACTTCAGTTGTAAAATAATTATTTTAAAAGTTCATATTATTTTGAATTGCCGCCAGCTGCTTCTAAAAATTCAAATGAAATTTAAGGAAAAAATTAGATCAATAAAGTGTACATCGGCTAGTACCGGAGTGCTATTGCACATTCGAGAAAAATCAAGATTTTTCATTAAACGCAAATTCTCTAGATAGTAATTTTCTCTAACCCCACACGGAACCTATTTGGTAGTAATATTCCTGAAACTCCCCATTTCAAGTTCGACGGTTATAGCAACATATGTACATGTATTGGATATAAAAGGGAAAGGACGTATAAAGATAGGTACCTATAAATATATCCCAACAAAAACACTCCGCCACTCCTTGTAAAAAAAAGCTAAGTATACATAAAAAAAAATTGGGTAAGTGAATGTCAC
Organism: Acyrthosiphon pisum; assembly: GCF_005508785.2. Classification (NCBI taxonomy): domain Eukaryota; kingdom Metazoa; phylum Arthropoda; class Insecta; order Hemiptera; family Aphididae; genus Acyrthosiphon; species Acyrthosiphon pisum. The sequence goes on from NC_042495.1 coordinate 59,392,249, forward strand.
TCTTCTGTACAGTATAGGTTACAAGAGGGTCACTACATAATGGATTGTATTAAATTTGAATTCAATGATATAATATCATTGTATACGAAAACAATTCTGAGCGGAGACGGTTTGGCAGTGTGGATATTATATATTTTATTTATTATTAATACGGAAACCGTTTATTTAATAAGTGATTTCGTCCAAATTTGAACATAAAATAATTTTTAAGAAAATAAAATGAGAATATAAACATTCAGTGAAATTTCATGTATCTACAGTTATTTGTTTTTGAGTTGCAACAAAATAACAAAATCTCTACATGAGAAATCGAGTGAATATCCAATCTTGTAAAAATATGAACTTCAAACGCTCATAAAAATGTAATTGTATTTATTTCTAGACATTTGTTTTTGATAAAAGTAGATAACCTTATAAAGAATCTTATATTAAATTTTAAAATCTCTGATTTAAAAAGAAACATTTTTATGAATTTCTAATTCAAAATCATTTCCGTGATTTTTAAGTATTTTGTCAAAATTTGAACTTTATATAATATGCTTATAATAAAAAACTGTGACAATGGATTTTTAATATTTTTCAAATTTCATTATTGTCACAATATATTAAGAACCTTGAATTAAATTTTTAAGCTTTTTTACCTAATAAATACATTTTTTTTTTTGACGTTTATATAGAAAAAAAACTAAAAAAAATGTAAATTGATAATGTCCGTAAACAGTTAAAAACAAATCAATTTTTGAAAATTTTATCGTGTATAGAAAATTCTAATATGAACAACCAGTGAACATTTCATGTATCTACGGTCATTTGTTTTAGAGTTATGCCTAAAACCAAAATCGATTCCCGTTTTTCCTTAATTTTTATGGTGCTTTTGAACTATTTTAAATTTTGACCTCCCGAATGCACGAACTAGATTCACTTTCCCATCGAACAAGATACTGAAGTTGAAAATCTATGCATCATTTCGACTACTTATAGTGTAAACACAAAAAACCTACCCACATCATTGTAAAATCAATACATTCATTGCTCCGCTCAGAATCTAAATCGGTTCTAAAAGTTGTAATATTGTATGGCTAAGTATTTAAACCATATAAATGATAGATATCAAATAGATAATTTATCTTGAAATAGTCTGCTAAATAATTTAACTTAGTTTGGTGACTTCAAAACTCTTGATTAGTGATTACTTACTAATTAGTAATACACTACATATCTAGTAATAACGTGCTTTAGGATAAAATATTAAGTAATAAGTTTTTTTTAAAACACTTACATACATTTATTATGGTAGCTACAGAAGATGAATTTTGAATTCGAAACTGGTCGTTAAATATTAATCTAATAATAGTCAAGGCTACGCTTTATTTATTTATATATTATACACGTTTGTATAAATAATATAATATATATTATTATTATTCCTTTTAATATTCATATTGTTTATATTTTATTAGTATAGGATTCGGGACGTCTTGCATTTGCATGTTTTTTTTTATAGTGGTTGAAGTTTATTCTAGATAAGTTGTAAATTTGTTTCATGAAATATTGAAATTAGCAAGTTTTAATTTGCATATTTTTGCATATTTCGTCATATTTTAGGAAAAGTGCATATTTGTGCAATTTTTAACATGTTTGTGCATATTTCACATTTTTTTTCTTAAATGTATACTATACTGCACGTTTACTATTGTTGGGAAAAATTATACTTGGATAACATTCAAAAATATCTTAAAATATATTATGTTTGGGTAGATATCATAGGCGCAAATATAGCGTTTGAGATTTGGGGAGGCTGAAGCTTGAAACCCTACTATTATAATAGGTATTGAAAAAGCTAAAAAAAATTTAGAAAATACTTGGGAGTAAAAAACTTTATTTATTATTACCATATAATATGTTAAATTATTATGTATTTAATATTTGTAATTATATTTATAACTAAATATTATGACAAATCAATTTAAAATTTAAGTTTCCTGGGTCCCTTTTCAGAAATAACTGTTAATACTTCGGATTCTTTAATTTGTAGTCCATCTAAAAATAATTTTCAACGAAATAAGAAATCGGCGATTGCCACAAACCTTTTCTCGTGCAATTGAACTATTAATGTGTATCTAACTTAATAATACAATTTGAAAATAAAACATTATCATTTATCATTGTTATACTATATTTTCTATAACAATGTATAATTTAATGAAAAAGTATTTTTTGGGGGGGGACTTAAGCCCCGAAGCCCCCCCCCCCTGGGTGCGCTACTGCCCCGTACGCATCAGCACAATATTTATGATCGATTGATACCTTATAATATTATGACCTTATATGATCAACCGTTCACTCTGTAGAGCAGGCCTATGGATTAGCACAAATTAGCATGGGTTTTCAATGCTACAACCCTGGCTCCTGTTAATATACATTAGTGGCTACTCACTTTTTTTTTACTTAGCTTCGCACCACTACTGTCACGCTGGATAATTATATTTTATATATTTAAAAAATTCTTACCAATACATAGGTTAGGTTAGTCCTATACCTTTAGTCTATATAGTAAAATAGTATATTATACTATATAGCATTAAATTAAACGTAGATATATACTACTATACTAGTTTATTATACTATAATAGGGAGATATACCTATATACCTATATATAATATAATATAATATATAGCTGCCAGCTGGTTGAACCAACACGCATCCAAACCCCTATCATAAACGGCGGGGGAGTGGTATAAGTATTTGAAGCCAAATTATACCTATATGTTAATTTTTCATAGGAATTTACCAGTTCTAACAAAATATACACGAAAACTTGAAATTATCATACTGAATAGTGTACAATATTGTTCTTTTAATGTGCCTGGGGTGTGAATGCCGAATGGTATATTGGTATTTGATACATATATGTGTGCTGTGCCTGTGTGTACCTACTATGTACTGCATGTCTGTTTATCTACATATTATATGTTTATATATATTATGTATACTCTGTACATTGTACACGATATAATACACTCTATAGTCTATATTGTACGTGTTTATACTCCGTTATTACTATTAACGATAATAGTGGACCGTCCGACCGTAATTTAAACGGTTTAAAAAATGCAAATCGCAAATCGCAATATACGTAATATACTGCATAATTAGTAGGTACCTACATTGCGAGGACAAATCTGAAATCAGAACTGGTTTTAAATGCTTTAAATAATAAATGCTATAAAAACGTATATATTATTATAACTTATTAAATTTATTCATAATAACAATAAAAGGAGTTATGAAGAAGCCATATATGATATACGAATACGCATTTCTAGTTTAACTGCGTAATAAAATATTGAACAAACAGATTTGCGTACACTGCGATGCGAGTGGCGGCAAAAAATACACAATGTTATTAAAAATAACACTAATAAGTGTAATGATTATTATTATAGAAGCAAAACGAACATGGTCAATTATTATGCGTATGCTATAATTCTTAAATAGTTTTATCATTTTTGTAATGCACTCTAGGTACTATGGGTAATTGATAATACTAGGTACTTTGATAATTGTCAATTGATTATAATAATTAGCATATTAGCGTTTAGATAACAGCGTGTACACTGCGTAATACATAAACGCACGCACACCATACACAGAGTACCTATGTCCTATACACTAAATCTAAACACGTAAAATATAAAGACAGTCAATATTATTATAAGTGTTGTTTTTCGCAGTCAAGTGTTCAGTCAGGAAATCATTAATCTCAGTACTTGTTGTCATCATAATAATTGCGTCGATCATTATATAGCCGCACACCAATGACAAATGTTGAAATATTATATACAGAGTGATTCACCAAGCATCATCCTCCCCATTTTTTTCTCTAATAAATTTATTCGAATAATTCGAATACTCCGATCAGAATTATTCTAATCGGAGTAAATTTTTTAGAAAGACCATTTTTTCAAATTTTTGTAGTAGCTGGTACTTAATGAATATCCTGCAGTCATATAAACTTCTGGTTTTCAAATGAAATGAAAACTCTAATTTTTTACTGTAAATTATTTAATGAATAATTGTTTTTATAAATGTTGATTTACCTATGTGTCATATACAATTCAAAATTCGAATATATAATAATAATAAATATTATTTTACAAAATCCAATCGTGACTAAAGTCTAAGGAAATTAAGCAAAGAAAAAATGTAACATGAGCTAATATGAAGAACAAACGATATCCTCCAGTTATCCAGTTATTAAAAATACTAGGTTTCACTACGTGACAATAATTGTGTCGTATATACCTGTTAAAATAACCACTGACATTGCCAAACTATAACGACAATTCAAATAAACTACTAACTATTATAATACAGTCTACAAGTTATGAAAATGAAATATTTCTTACCTGGTAGTTTATAAACGATGACGTTGTTCTGACTATTGGTTGGTAAACAAACGCCGTTCAAAACTGTTGCCTCATTTTCAATTTGAATTAAATAACATTTCATATTTGTATTAAAAATAAAAATAAACAATGGGTAAGGTTAGGTTAGGTTGACCTCACGATATAATATTATTATGATCTTCTGTCATCAAATATATGTATATTATTTAGTGCTGCGAGACACGGGTATAATAGCCGTAACCCGTAAGCCCGTATAGACTATACTACTATAGTGATTTAATCGGAACGATATGAAAATAGAATAAGCCGATAACAAAAATAAATTGATGTGAATTAATTTTCGGTAGAAACATTGTGTATTATCCAGCGTTTAGAATTATGCGTCATATTATTATTATTATTATTATTATTATTTAAGATACATTTTTGTCTGATTTTCTATTTTATTTTTTTAAATAATGCAGGGCAAAATTATATACTACGGCCCACAGGCCAGTCCGCGATCGCTGACCAGCGGACCGGGCCAGTCCGCCCCTGCAATTAGTTCCCCGTCTTACTCCATACAGAACGAGTACTTAAAACATTAGAACAAAACTAAATATTTACGTCCTATATATAGGTAGTAAAAGTTAAAAGTTAAAACTTAAAAGTCGTACTTATATTGTATATTATTATATTATATTCACTATGAACTCAATGGAGACAGAACTTATAATGACTGATGTAGAAAACCATGTTAATCTTTAGAATCATGCTAATAAACAACACAATAACACAAGTATCCAGATTCGAAAATAAAAGTTTGGGAGGATATGACAAAAAATAGTGTCCCGCAAATGACCCCATGTCTAATGTACACTACGTTTTTAATTTATTTTCTTGCCTACCCCAGTGTTAAGTTTTGTGAAGTATGCGGCTCAATTTGATATTATATTGACTCAGAAATGTAATAGTTGAAGTTGAAGCTTGAAGAAATTTATGACACGCAGGCGATGAAAATAAAATTATTCGTCTAAAAAGTTAACTTAAAGTGATCAGAAGTCTGATCGAGAACTTTTAAAAGTGTTAAGCGAATTTGAAAAGAAAAAATCTGGTGAGTATTGAGTTGAGACGAGAATATAGATTATTAATTTTAAGTTTGATCAATACAGGTTATTTTATACATCGTATTTTAACTACTATATAACATGAGACATTTTAGGAGTATAAAAAGGGGCAAATTCTCTGAGTGCGCCGTTCAGAATCTTAAAACATGTTCTTAGTATAATTTTTTTATGATTTATTGAGTATATGAAATATAATAAACATATGTATATCGTATATGTGTATATTGTGTATGCTTGACTATTGCAATATAGCATACCTATATGAGATATTGAGATACAAGGTACAGGTTATTTTCTTTGTTTATCACTGTTTTCCCTCTCAAACATTATACATTTATAGTTTATACTTAATCCCTACATCTGTAAGTACCTATATGCAGGGGTGGATAGGCCCATGGGGAAAAAGGGATTTTCCCTGTGGGCCCCCGTCTATGTTTATGTTGGGGGGCCCACTCGGCTCTACACTTTGTTTTTTTGCAGAATAAAATATTCACCAAATAAGAATAGTTTAAATTTATATAAATTATTATTACTTACTTTTATTTTCAACAATATAATAATAGCACGATAAGAGAAGGATTACAATTTTTATATTAAACAAATAATAATAATAATTAATTTTTATTATAAATTGTATTTCCTCATATAATGTTTCCCCAGCCTCTTACCAAACTAAAAATACATTTTCGCACGAAACATTTTATTTATAGGTAAAGGTGTTAGATTGAGTATCTATGTGAGCGAAGTGTTCAAATTTTTTTTTCAGTTTGGGAGCCCCTTCAAATATTTCCCTGTAACAAATACTACCTATCCACCTCTGCCTATATGGCTACATCTATGTATAAATTCCAAAAATCAGATTGTCAATAACTTTATTATTGAAGAAAATAAGGGGGCGAATGGGTGATCATAGGTGAATCCCTCTGTAAAGTCAATAGTTTAGAAAAACTAAAATGTATATTTAATTTAACAATTTAGAATAAAAGTACAAACTTATAAATAGTTATAATATCATATAGATACCTACAGCAGACCCTAGTTATGGAACTATTATATAGTAACTTGTATTTACATTTACAGGCTATAGCCTATAACTATAATAGTCGAATAGACCTATAGGCTACAATAGGCTATATAATATATATAGGTATTGAGATTTTAAATAATAATAAATCTGCGTAGTTCTATAATGATTAAAGTATTAAACACCCATTATTTACTGGAAAAAAAAATAATTCTAGCTAGCTAATCTACCTATATCAAATTCATACTTCTAAAAGCTATAGGTAAAACAATTGTCTATAGTCAATAATCAATATATTATAGGTACCTACAGTAAAAAATGGAAACATAGGTATAAATGTACAATGTAGGTAGGTACCTACGAATAAATGAATATCGATGTAGGGATGCATTACATTACCTATTAATATTTAATATACATTATTCCCAATTTAAAATATCTATTTTTTTTTAAAAGGTATTATTTTTTTACTGATTTAACGTAGGAAGGTCTGAAGGTATTTAATGTGCCTATATAAGACTCAATATTTTCAATAACAATTCAGTGTTTTTAATAATTCTATAGAGATTTAGGTATTTTATTCAAATAATTAAAGTCATTAAGAGGACGCCACACGCCCACACCCGCACGTGTTATCTCCGTCTTACAAGTGCGTAACAATTTAGCATGAACATTAGAGTACTCTAATCTACTCTAATGTTCATGCAATTTAGCAAGTAAGAACATTATCTGTGTTCGTATGTTGGTTTTTTACAATAGTTACATTTTTAGCAAGTTATGCGTTTAGCGTAAATTAAAAATGCTCATAACTCACTTATAAAATCTGAATAATCGTAAAAAACCAATATACGAATACAGATAATGTTTTTACCATCAAGTTTCATAATAGGTCGATTCACCCTAATTTTTAAACTAATGGGGCTAAACGTGATCTGCTGAGCGTAAATTTGATATGTTACGCACTTGTCGTTAGACGGAGATAACACATGCGGGTGGGGTCCTCTTAAATAAACATTATATTTTAAAATACATCTGAATGATTTCATAAATACATATTCGAATAAATATAGGTATAGGTGCAAATGTGCAATATTAAACAATATTTTGTCGACAATCAAAATGATTGATACATTTAAGTGTATATAAGGTAAGTATATTATATTATATTTGCGTAATACAATATACATGTACATAAATACCTTTAGATTGGTACAATAATAATTGTACAAATGTATTCAAATCTGTCTTAAAATATGTAGGAATGCCGCATGCAGTGTACACTATATGTCTATATATGCACTTACACGACATCGGACACACCATCCATATGTTTTAAACTTTAAACTGTTTAAAGTTTTGGCGCGACCGAAACGTGCTAGCTAGGACGTATGGGACATGGACCATGGAAGGGTCACGGTTTTGCCCTGTCAGTACCAAGATCCACCCCGGGTGGCTGGTGCTGCCGCCTGCCTCGGCGAGTTTATCGCCGTGCATGTGCATTATGCAATCAAATGTGAAATTCATTGGCCCATATTAATTACATTTTACTATTCGATATTATTGTGTTAAAAATTGCATATTTTTACGCGTGAAAGCGTAAATTAAGATTATTGTCTAATGTCTACACACACGTTGTGCACATAATGTTATACCTAATTTAACAATGTACATTTTGTAGGCACTAAAGGCAGTATTATTATATTAATTTAAAACAGTATAATAATATACGTTGTGTTGACGTACCACCGACCTTGACACCGGTGCGCTTAGGTTTTTTCTTCCATGACACCGGACAAAAGAGGAAAACGGCACTCTGCGCTCTGACTCATGTAAATTATTGATTCGTCGTGGTGGCGGCTGCGGCAGCAGTGGAGGGCGCGAACGGTCGTCGGCGCAGAGCGGGACGAAGTGGTATGCTGTTGGAGGAGGAACAGCTATCGTCGGTTGTGGCGGAGTAGTGTGAGGAGGAGGAGGAGGAGGAGAGTCCGCCGCCGCCGCCGACGTCGTCGTTCTTGTAATGTAACGTTGTACGAGTGTATCGTGTATGGAGAGTCGTGAGTGCGTGCGTGTGCTACTTGATTTTTTTTTCGTTTTTTCTATGTCAGTGTATAGTTTCGCTTCTCCGCGTGCGTGTACGCTGTCCGATTTTACTACCGAACGTCGGAATTTCGTTTTTCACGTGTAATCTAAGGGTTGTCATATACCGCGACCCTTGGGAATATAATTTTTTAATATTAGGTTGTTTGTTATTTTTTTTTTCATGTACATTCTTTTGTAAACACCGTTATTATCCATGAGTTTTTAATAAATACACACAATCACGGTGAACTCCGTCTCGCGTCATCCATCGAATTTTTCCTCCCGTCCGTACAACGCCCGCAGTGCCGAGAAATGTCTTACAAGACGTCGTCGTCGGTCTTGGTCGCCGCCGCCTTTATCGCTCTGATCGTCCCATTCGTTTCCTGTTTCACAACGTCTGACGGTAAGTTCAACTCGTTTTTACTTGATTTTGTCGCCGATTACGGCCGCTGCGTCGTTCGTTATTATGATATACCGTATACCAGTACGTATACCTTTTACCCATCGTAGTGTTACGATGGGTTCGTGTCGTTTGCACGGCTATATTATTGACTCGTCTGGCCGTCCGGAAGGGAGTCGGTCAAGATCGGTGGCAGACCCGTCTGCGTAACGGGCGTCGGAAGTGCCTTGCAAGTTGCAGAGAGAGAGAGACTAAGAGAGATTTCAGTAAAAAAATAACGATAATAAAATAAAAAAACGTGATTTACGTGCTGAAGCTTGGTCACGTAGGTGGGTGGCGGGCAGGTGGTGTGTCGCATATTGGGAAAGAGATGCGCGGAGGCCGGTTGGAGTCTGTGGTGAGAGTGTAGGCTGCGAATCTGTGATAATGTGATGTGTTGTTGATCGCCGCGACTGGGCCTCTGTTTTGGTTTATTTCATCTTCAATGGCGGCGTCTCGGTGTCGTATCTAGGTATCTTTTCGAGTTTTTCTGATACGTTTACCCACCCGTTCATTTTATATGACTGTTCGCTGTGGGAATAACACACTTTATGTTATCACACAACTATTAGGTATATTATATTCTATTAATTTTCCGACCAACTAAGACCCTCAGGCCTCTTGTATGTACCAGTTGTTTAAACCGTCAACGATATTGGTCACTGTACAAAAAGATACCGACATTCCTGCATAATATTTTTGGTTGAGTACCTTCTGAATACTGTTAATACCATGGCTTAAGATAAACTTATCTTTGTCTTAAGCCATGGTTAATACTGTCATAAAAAAAAATCGGCATTGCCAATAGTTATTTACCTCACTGTATTTTTCTTACAGTCTTACTATCCCGAGACAGGTGTTTTATCTCAGTGATAAGAGTTTTATAATTCTTCAACACTTAACATTCTTCAACGCAATATTACTATGTAATTCAACTTCAACTGTATACTCTGCTAGGCACTAACTTACCACTTGTACACAATTTAAGTTATATTATCTTAAATCGTGCCACTCAGTGATAACCTAATACGAGTTGATGAAATTTGTTTTGTTTGTTATCTGGGTTAGTTACCTATATACCCAGTAAATTTGATAAACAAAATATGTTGGCATATTTTAATAACTGATTATTAATTAAAATATCAAACTTAATAGGTACCTATATTAATACAAAAAAATAACAAAAATTATTAAAATATAATATATAGGTAGGTAGGTACTTATCTAATTAGGTAAGTATTTCTTATCCTTTTTTTAATTCTATTTTGAGAACTTTCCTACATTTTATTTTATTAATTAATCATAAATAAAATACCTCTTATCATACTAAATACTTTTTTGTGATACTTTTATAATTAGTCAGTGGTGTGCTATATTAGAATTATAGGTTGTTTAGCTCATAAATGTTATTACCTATCCAAAATATATACCTACTAATTACAATAGCTGTTGCCTTCGACCATAGAGTAATAAAACTTCGACAAATGTTACAAACAAAAAAAACCAGCTATATAGTATATACCATGGTTAAGAAAATAACCTCAGTAGATACCTAACTAATATTTTTTCAATTAAAAGGTTTTAAAATGTAAGGTATCTACAGCAAAGGTACCTATATGATTTGTACCTATGTTATTATTGGGAATTTCTTATTTCTGGTTAGGTATTTCTGAGGGTATTTCATCTTAGTACAAAACAAATTTATAAAATATAGGTAGTATAATAGGTACCCAGTTACATTTTAGATATTTTGTTATTTAAACGTTTTTATAAAAATATTGTGCCTCCAGAATGCACAATTTCAATTTAATCAATTCATAGGTATTTATTTTTTTTACTCAGATGGTTTAGAGAATATTTAAATTAGGTACCAAATATTTAATAAAAAACCAAAAAAAAACCTTAAAGTAGGTAGCTGTATAGGTACTCATTAAATAAATATAGGTAGGTAACTAAGTACTAATTGAGTATTGTTAAATAATGTTTGTTTAACAAATAATCGAGCAAATAATATACCACTCAATGTCAGTAACTTTTTGTTAAATTTTCTTTGGTAAATATAACTTTTTAAATAGGTAAGTTTTTATAATAAACCTCGTGATAAACTATTTATGTTTAAACATATGATATAATGTTATTAAAGAATTAAACATTTTTATGTGATTCTTTTTTTAGACATTTCATACTTGAAATATTAACTATTATTTATTATTCAGATATTAATAGTAGGTAGGCAATATGCACCTACCTAATATCCTAATGTCTCGTAATATTAATTATATGCACTTAAAACTTATTGTGTATTTAACTTTTATTGTGACTACTTGTTCATACATATTTTCTCATTTCACTAGGTAATTCTTTTAAAAATAACATTTAAAATATATTTTATGCATTGCTAATTAGATAATATTAAATGATAATTGATTATCTATTTTTCCCATGGATAATAAAGACATGGATAGGACATAACATTGTATCTGTGAAGAATGAAATTATAAGACTTGAGGCCAAGAAAAGTATACCTATATCAATTATCTGATTATCGATTAAGATATACTACAAATTCACTAGATTAAACTAAACCGGTATGAAAAATAATGCACTAGAATGTTTGGACCTATCATTGACATGGTCATTATCCTGGTGCGGGATAATATGGGATAATTTTAAACCAGTCTAGTTTAGCGAATTTCTAGATAATCATACGTGATACGTATATAAATGTAAGCATTGGCGTATTTAGGATTTTGTCATGGGGGGGGGGGGATATGATTTTATCCAGTACTTATTAACTCGAGGGGGACATTGCCCCCCTCACCCCCCTAAGTTTAAATAATTAAATATAAAACTACAATTGAACTAAAATTTTTAGATTCTGAGCGGAGCAAGAAAGCTATTGGTTTTACAATGGTGTTTATTTTCTTTTTTTATATTTTGCATACAAAATTTCTACCAGAAGGAGTGCTTCGATTTCAACATATAGTACCATATCTATTAGAAAATTGGATTAAGATGGTACTTTAAAGAGGTCATTTTCCGATTTTCTCAATAACTATTTAATGCCACGGGAAAAACCACCGAAAAATTACGAAAAACGCTAAAAATGGGATTTTAATTTCTAACGCTTTGTTTACCACCATAGAAACGAATAAAAATTATAATATTATAATATTAATTCAACTTACATGAGAAAATATATAATAACATTTAACAATATAAAATATCCAGACTGACAAACCGTCTCCGCTCAGAATCGTTTTTCTTATACTATGATATTTTATCATTGAATTCAAGTCTAATACAACCCATTATACAATGACCCACTTGTAACCTACTGTACAGTAGAGCGACATCCACTTACTTACGTTTTTATTTTTATTTTACTAGACAAAATCTAGTTTTCTAGATATTTTGGACAATTCGTCTATGACTTCTTCCGCGGATAAATCAATATCAAATATTTCTAAGAACTGATAGTAATAACAATCCATTCAGCCGTGTCTTTTTAATTACTTATAAGTCCAAACAAAATTCTAAAAACTAAACGTCTAACGTTCTTAGTTTCTTACCTCATTCATTGTATTACGTAGATGTGTTTTAAGCCTTTTTAGACTTAAAAAAAAATACTCAACTCAAGCCTTGGTGGGGGGGGGGGGAGATCAAACCCTATGATCCCCCCCGTAAATACGCCACTGAATGTAAGCAAACGACCTTAATTTCTTATCTATGTTATACTGCAAAACTAACACATAATGAATACAATATGTCCTATCCATGTCTTTATTATCTATGATTTATCCACAAACCATATATTATTATCATAAGATATAATCAAGTATAAGCGAGGTATTACATTTCAATTAGGCAAGTTTATCATTAATCGTACACCTATTTATATTAAAAAAATAGTCTATTGATATTTGATTTCAAACATTTTTATTTTTTATGTGAAAGACTAGGTGAAAGACTGTTGCAGATGTTATTTTATTATAGTTGATAATAATACATTTAAATCCATGATTTCTAGCTAGGTATATAGTAATAATTTACCATTAATTGATAATAATCAGATTTGTTTTTCATAGTTTAAAATAAATTTTTTGATTTTCAGAAATCTTACCCAAATTGGTGATTGATGATAAACTTAGTGGATATCATGGCTTAGTAAGAGAAAATGAAACGCTTGTCGAAGTTGTTCCAGAAATTTATGCCATTGGTGATGTTTGTAATTTTAACATAGTTAACAAACACCATGGAGAAGCACCTTTTGAAGTAAGCGCAACTGTTCTAGAAATTGCTTTAATTATTAATAGCACCTATTTGATATTAAAAATTAAAATTATTATTTTTAATTACTAAGCAGATAATATTTGAAATTTTTTAAGAATTTCTTATAATTGTTTTATTTTTTAGTTACATTTTGTAATTGTGTGTAAGTGTACTGTCATATGTAATTGGCTTAACTCTAGCTTTCAAACATTATACTAGAGTTTAAGTTAGTTAATTAATCTAATAATATTATAGGTATTATTATAACTATCTATACTATGTTCAAAATAAGATGATGACCTGTTTTTGTTCCGCGATGGTCGGATGCCGTCCCCACTACGGCGACGCGTCAGGTACTCAGGTGCCGCCACGGAACAAAACCACGCCCATGCGCAAAACTCAGCCTTTCTTATTTTGAACAGAGTTTATAAATATATGAGATTTTAATTTGTTATCAAAACTTAAAAATAATTAAAATATTGAAACTTAATTAATTAATATTTTTTTTTAATGTTAAAATAAATTTTCTGAAAAATTATAAAATGATATGACTATAATGTTTGAGCTATAAATTATATTTAATCCAGTTAAATTATTAAAGATTACAATCTAAAATATGTAAACATATCACTCTGTCTTATATAAAAGTAACCTTAGGTGGCGATCAGTTTTCATAGGGTGGTGGTCAAAACCACGCTTCTTGGCAAAGCATTTGTTGTTTCTTTTCATTTCTGATGACCGAGTATCAACCGTGGCTCTGTGCCACTAGCGATAGACAACCAATCTTATGAAAATGCAAATATGGAATAATAAAGTGACGTAACCCTGTTTCATAGGAACGCTGGACGTGGTGCGTGCATTAGCTATACTCATTATTGCTGCCGTGCGCAGAAACCTGCCTCCTGAGGTTACTTTTATAATATGAGACAAGTGTAAAGATATGATTATACAAGTCAGAGGAAGTCTACCTAATCAATCTTAAAATTTATATTTATAATTTACGCATTTAGATTTAAATTTCAAATAATGTTTCAGTTTAAATTATTAAAATTAATTTTCAGATCATTCTTCGTCCAAATGGTTATGCTGAACTTCGAGCTCGCAAAACTTTAAATTGCGAGAAACGTAAAACATATAAATTTGAAATTGCTGCAGTTTCATGTTCTGGTTTGATATCGGATAAGTGAGTTATGAGTATTTTTAATTTAATTATTTTTTTTTTATGTTAATATGTTTTTAAATATTATAGTGTTACTGTACATATAACTGTGGTTGACATCAATGAATATGCTCCACTGTTCTTAGATGCATCTTATGTTAAAGATGTTGATGAAGGCCAGTTGTATGAAGAAATAATACGAGTAGAAGCCACAGATCGTGATTGCACTCCACGTTTTGGTGATATTTGCAAATATGACATACTTAATGATGATCAACCTTTCACTATTAACAATGAAGGTATAATTAAGTATATTTAAAAAATTAAGTTATTTGTTTTTTTTTTGTTAAATATTCTTTAAAAATATATAATTTTTAAGACATATGTTTAAATTGCTTGTATGGTTAATTTCTTAGGAAGTATCAGAAATACTGAACCATTAGACTATGACAGAAGTCATAATTACATATTGTCAGTTGTTGCTTATGACTGTGGTATGAAGCAGTCTGCTCCTGTTATGGTCACTATTAAGGTGAATCGAATTTGCAAATTGGGTTGGAAAAGTGTGTATACCATATCAATCAATACTAACTTTATTTTTAATATACATTTATTAAGTATTTATATAACTGTTTAGGTATCCCAGAAGAAATTGATTACTATCCTACTTCCGGTCGTAAAGATTTGTTTCCTAATGCACAGTTAAGACTATGTGATGATCCATGCCACGTGAAAAATGTTAATGCTAAGCTAACTCTAGCAACATCGCATATTGGTAAAGGTTGTGACCGTGATACATACTCTGTTCAAAGCCAAAGAAAACTATGTGGTAAGTGGTAACCTGAAAGCATATAATATATATTTACAAAATGTATCTTTTAACAGTCAACACTCATCACCTTGAATAGTATTACTTATTTGTAAAAAAAAAAAAATAAGATAAGTACATCCAATTCTTATATCTTATATTGCCTTTATTATTTTGTTCTTATTAGGAAACCACTATGGTGTATCAACTTTTGATTTTGATACGGATAATTTTATTTTTTATTTAATCATAGTCTATAACTGCTGTCCCAATAATGTGTGTGCTTTTGACTAATAACTAATAAATAATAATGAGAAATTAAATAACTAAATAAACATTTTTTTATCTTATATAGGAGCAAGTGAAGAAAGTGTAGAACTTTTACCCGCTAACCATGTACCTTTATCTGCTGGAAACGCAATTAAACATGACGAAGGTCGTGAATCTGATCAGATGTATGAGTTTGATGGCAGTAGCACTGCTGTTGCCATACCCAATGACGTTCTTGATCATGGCTTATCATCAGCATTCACTATTTCTACATGGATGAAACATAAGCCTATGCCTCACCAAGATAAGCATGTTAAAGAACACATTTTATGTTCTGCTGATGACCACAGTATGTTATTTTTTTTTTTCCATCTTTGAGTTCCATTTTTGCTGACATTTTTTGTTTTTATTGATGTTTTCTAATTAGAAATGAATCGTCATCACTATGCTTGGTTTGTAAGAAATTGTCGTCTTATACTACTTTTAAGGCGTGATTTTTCGCAAGGAGATTTGAATATCTTTAGACCAGCTGAATGGAGATGGAAAATTCCACAGGTTAATATTAACTATATAAAAAATAATTAATAGGCTTCTTCAACTATATATGTTTGAATATCAATCTTGTTTTATTTTGCGTAATATTGAATCGTGTTATCGAAAAAAAATGTAGGTATCGATATTCCGAATTATCAATATCTCAAACAAAATTGTTATTAAAATAATATTTAATATTAATAAATTACATTATACAAGTTCAAATCAGTTGGTTTCCGGTAACCCAAAAATTAATTTCAATTAAAAGATATTACGATTATCATAATATCTTAACTAAAAAAAAATTTGGCATATCAATATCGTTGAAGAAGCCTAATAAATAGCAATATGTGTGAAAAAGGTGTAATTATTGCATAAATTATATTTGCAGGTATGTGACAATGAATGGCATCACTATGCTGTATCAGTACAATTTCCCAATGTACAATTATACATTGATGGTGTACTTTTTAAATCTGAAAACAAAAATCCTGAAGTTATTGATGATTGGCCTTTGCATCCAACTAAGGGTATTAATACTACTTTGACTGTTGGAGCCTGTTGGCAAGGTAAAATTAAATTGTCTTGTATTAGTATTTACTACTAATAATATTATAAATTATTAATAATAATAATAATATTTTGTTATATTATTTTAGGTTCAGAAAATAAAATGAAACATCATCTTCGAGGATATTTGGCTGGCTTATCAGTACTTTTGCATCAACTTGAGAAACCTGAAGTACTCGCATGCTTACATAAATGTAAAGAAAGTCTAGAAGTTCCTGCAATGGAGTTGTTGGAACCTGGAATGGAACTGCTAACTAACAGTGGTAAGTGCCATTAATTACACACCTATAATATATAAATAAGTTAATTAAAGAAAATATTTAATATTATTGTATTTATTTATTTATTTTAGAGTTAACTGAATTATCAATTGAGGGTGATAACAAGACAAATTTAGAAGTATTGGTGAGGAAAATTGGTTATTCTAACAGCCGTGATTATCCGACTCCCGGTAGACGTAATCTTCACTTAACCACATCTCTTATGTAAGTTGAAATTTATTTTAGAATTTTTTCTATTATTTTATTTTAATTTATAATTATTTTTATAAAGTTGTGATGGTGGTCGTGAAGTCAAGATGCCTCCTGCTGAAAGCTATATAATGGTCCACCGACCTCAACAACCTAATATTATCATTAATGGTACTAATACAGTACCTAGGGAATACCATGAATTTAGACAAGGTGTACAAGTTTTCCCTGATCTTGCCATTAGCATTGAGCCGGAAAGTTATGACTACGAATCTAAAAATCGTAAGTACTGACTTTATATTTTCTTTTTGAAATAACTTCTAATGTTGTACTTTTATTTTATAGCTGAATTGACAAATGTATTAGAGCGTCGCGTTGATTCCTGTATAATATCTGTTTATCCTTCACTGAATCCTGACCATGAGACATTAACTATTCCTGCTGATATGTTGGCTAAGTTCGGAATTTCAGCTAAAGTTTCAAAAGACGGTGTGGCTTTCAACAATGCTGATATTGTATTCCATTATCAAGAAGCTCTACGTGATGTTCATTACACCAACTTCAAGCCTGCATACTACCTAAATCGTCAATTCAAATTGGTCTGTTCAGAAATGAATGGGAGGTTTTTGAGTAATGAATACATACAAACTGTGAGTTACATTGTTAAAACATTACTTGTTCACATATTTTTTTATCCAGTAATATCTTATTTAGATTTTGAAATTGATATTTTCAGTTGACAGTAGTCCATCCAAAATCTCCAACTATTGTTTACACTACTACTACATCACTTCCGACGACTGCTCTGCCTGCTGCTTCATTAGTAGAAGAAAATGATGCTGAACCAAAACCAGCTCATGCTCAAATTGTTCAACATTCCGTAGAAGCAAAACAGGCACAAACTATATTTGGAAATTACTTGGATGGATCTATTGATGAACGGGCTCAGGCTATTGTCACTGGTGGTGGACATGCAGTTACAATTATCATTGTAGTGTGCGTTGGATTTTTAGTTTTGATGATTACATTAGGCATTGTGCGTATTAAAGCCGCTCACCAAAAAGCATCACAAGATGAAGTCCAGGACACAGAGATGGCTTGGGATGACTCGGCTCTTAATATTACCATAAACCCTATGGAGGTAAACTTCAACTGTTATTATCTGTCGATTACATTCATATCATATTATATTTTGTGTTACTTTTAGCAATTGGAATGTGATGGCAGTGGTGCAGCTGGTGGCGCGTTATCAGCTGGCAAACATAGGCATGCTGAAAATGAAGACGATTCTTCTGATGACAATATGAGTTATGATTATGATGATAGCTCAGATGATGGTGGTGGCAATGAAGAAGATGACGGTCTGCACAGAGGCTGTGCACCTCGTTTAGAATGGGATCATTCTACCATGTCTATCTAAGTCGTGTTTTATTATCAAAAATTCATGCGCACCAATACGACTTGCAGCACCTGTCCTTTTATAGGTTACATGGTGATTCTATTTTTTAATACTAAACAAAAATCACTCTTTTTTTGCATATCTTTCGAAAACGCTTGACTAACGCGCTTTAGAATATTTAAAATTCGTTTTTTAGACATACAAGTTTTAAATAAATTAAAGAGTGGGGTATTGTTGAGAGTCAATCAGACTTTTACTTAAGTTCAAATAACTTACACTATTATTTGTTTGCAATGATATCAATTTATATATTATAATATACATAATTTAATGTAAAATTATAATCTTGACACTGTTACCGCGCAACTTTCTTTATACTATTATGTGTTTTTTTTTATTAATTTTTACTTGTTTTATATTTTTTTCAGACATATCCTAAATTGTATTATTATTTTAACTAGCACTATCCCCACTCTTTCTTTAATTTAGTATTCTTACATAACATGTATACATATATATATAGAACAATTTAAAAAAAAAAAATGGAGAAGACTGTAAATAATGTAAAAAGAAAAGAAAAAATTAAAAGGCTAATATTCGCATTTTTAATGTGCCATTCGATCAATCAATGTTATATGTTTAGTTTTATAGTTTTGAAAGCTTTACAAATCACAACCATTAAAAAATGTTCTCCTTTTTACTCCGTAATTCATTCCAATGCACTCGCTTGTCGTCTTCTCAACACCTGAGCAGCCAACTTCTTGCCTATGTTCGTGTTTCCATTTATATATTTGATACCGTCCAAATAGGTTTCCTCGTGAATTTTTATTTTTTAAAGAACTGTGTTTTGCAGTTTAGTATTATTGGTTGTGCAATAAAGTACTTAAATATATTATAATAATAAAAACAACGTTAATGATGAAATTACTGTGCACCTTGTTACTTTGTCAGTGATATTTTTTTTTGTATCATCAAATTTATGTGACACTAATGTAAACTTGGTGAATATTTATACATTTTCTTACTATGGACAAATATCACCTTATCTTATACTAGTTAAAAAAGTGAACAAATTAATACATATTATATTATGATTGTTACATAATATATACATTTTATGTTTATTCTAATTTTTATTCAAAATAATAACCAATAAATTAATAACTACTAAATAAATAATGAAAAATTAATTATCATTACATTTAAATACATATTTAAAATCTAAAGATTATAATAAATGAATTAAAAGTATATAAGATTATTTTTATGTAAATTTAGAGTAAATTGTAAGATTATACACATACATTTTAAAAGTATTAATTATAACATCTTGCTTTGGTATATCATAAGTATATATTATTAACTAATTAGGGTGTAGGTAGTGATTGGTGGTATTATAATTATTATTATCCTTGATGATTTTTATTTAATAGTAAATGTATTATTATTTTTATTTTTTATCCTTTGTAACTAATGATTATTAGTAAAATTATAATTTAAATTTATTTATTCCTAATCAAAAAAATTTTTAAAAAATTAATGTGCAATAATTTGTTAAACATATTTTCTGTATTGTGTGTATTTTTAGATATTGCAATGTAACATTTTTTTTTCTGCTAATATAAATAAATCACCTACACCTGTTATGACACCCATGTTAATTTGTTTTATACCTGTAACTCGCAAGTTATCTACTGACAATTATGATCAGATAAGTATAACTGCTGTTACTTATTGTCACTGTTCAGCTGCTCTCTATTGACAAAGTTACAGGAAACAAA
The DNA here is from genome assembly GCF_005508785.2 of Acyrthosiphon pisum. NCBI lineage: Eukaryota > Metazoa > Arthropoda > Insecta > Hemiptera > Aphididae > Acyrthosiphon > Acyrthosiphon pisum. The sequence continues at coordinate 59,412,570 of NC_042495.1, forward strand.
AAAAAAGAAGCATACCCAGTTGTTTTTTTTTCCTTATTTCTTTGTGTAATGTTTAACAACCCAAACAAGTTATCTGTACTACCTAATATAAAGGAAATAAATTTTAGTATATTATTAAATTTGATTGGTCGTTTAATTTATGTTGGCTGTGATTATGCGGAAATTGTAATGGTTTAATAATATTCCTCATGTATAGGGCTTGGGATTCAATTTAAATACATGTTTCTAATAAGGTATATTAAACCACCTACGTCAAGTGTAAAATCCATTCCAAATATTACCAAGAAGATGAGCTTAATTTTATTTTAATAATTTATGCATAATTTGATGATTTTTGCGATAATTTCAAATTAAATGAATATTATAATTTTAAAATATTAAATATTTGTACCAGAAACCATACTGAAATTCGCATTTCCAAGTTTTTATGGTATATACAATATTATATAACACAAATGTATTAAGTAAACTGCTCACCATATGGGTTCCTACGAGATATTATAGTAGATACCAAGTCACAAGATCAATGTTTATTACAGTAATTTTACATTTTGAAATATTCATCCTTATCGTTTTTTTTCTTTAAACATGAAAAAATTGTTGCTTATGTAAATACAAAGAAATACAAGATCCATTAAGTCTTGTATACAGCAGTTTAAAAATATTACAGTTGTCAAGTTTTTAAATCTTAAAAATTATATGGAGAAATTCTCATTTCATCCATCTCAGTGTCCACTGTCCAATAATATATTTTACCCAAAGATTAGTGAAATCAATAGATACCTACACTTCAACACTTGGGTACTTGACAGACGGCAGTTGATATGTCTATAAGAATTACATTTTCTTCAGTGGCCAAGGTAATCGTGAGGGAGGGGAAATAATTCTGTTCAAAATTATACTACCTACAGATATTTTAAAGATTTATATCTTAATGATTAATTGAGTAGTACTATAGCTGTGGCGGTTCTAGCGTGCCACTTGTGTCACATTTACCAACGATCCTCGGGAACGGCACCAGTGACAAACAATTGTACAAGTATGCACGATGACAGCATGGAAATTAACCACCAGTACCAAATATTGGCCAAGTACACCAAACACAGGAATCCGGTTTTACACAATACTTTTCAAGCTACTTGTGTTTCAAGTACCTACTCCATATATTGTAACCACAAAATTGTTTTGGACATCTATAGCAGATTTTATACTTTTTGGGGTATTTTTGATGTTTTCACTGCATTTTTAAAAACAATTTAAGACCTTTTTTACCTATTACTTTTGACTTTATTGAAATAAATAATTTATAAACATTAAACATAGGTAGGTACTATGTAAAATAAATAATTTTCATTTTGAACTATAGCAGGTAATCTGGTTTTAAACTAGACAAGGCTGACATTTATCTTTATATCACACCAACTAATAAGGTCTTACCTAGCAGATTTAATCGCATATAGCTTTTATCGAAGTATTACAGTGCAGGGCTGGAGCTTGGAAGTAAGTCACTTTTTTAACTAAAAGTCATCTTTTTAAAATTGAGTTACTTTAGGTCACTTATATCACTTATTTATAAATTTGTATGTATATAAATATACAACTCATAATCATAATAAATTAAATTAACAAAATAGTATCTATAGGTACCTAGGTATCACTTAAAAATATGATATGTATAGAAATTTGAAGTCGGAAACATTTTTTCACTTTTAATATCTAAGCTAGTTTTACTTTTTGGTGCATTTCTATGTCCATCTAAATGACAGATAATTAATTAAAAGATTTTAATATTTAAAGTGAAAAATTAAATTAACAGTTTACCTTGAAAATTGTTACGCTGAGCTGGGAACATACACTTTTTTCTTTACTTCAGCAACTACTGGAGGAGCAACAGCCAAAATAATTCAAATGATATTATGCTACACAATTTGTTTATCTTATTTAATTCTAAGTGGAAAGAAAGTTTAGTAGTTATAAAATTAATTTATATACCTACAGAAAAGTCACACTTGACACTTCAGTAACATGATTCCATCTATATAACCAAATGTTTATGTGAAGGTATTAACCCTCTCACTGCTCTAGACATACTATCACGTTCCTATATTTTATAATATTATAATTTGCCATTAAGGAGGCTGGAGCGTGATTCATTTTCGGTCGAAAACATAGCTCACAACTTCAATCACTAGGCCCAATATAATGTTCTGATGAGTGTTTGAAAATGTCATGAAATTTAAAATTTTGAAATATTTCAGTATTTTAATAAATTTTGTTTTATTTTTAAATAAGTTTTATATTTACATATAATTGTCATAAATTACCTTCATAACTGTATGGTACCTGTATGTATACCTAACCTTTTGAATTATTCATTTAAAATGTTATTCAAAATTTTTAAATATTTTGATGTTTAAATGATACAAGTAGGTACCTATACAATATTATACATGTATATTGTATATTATATACCTACTGTATTCATACATTAGAATTTAAAACACTGAACATTGTGTTAAAAAAAATTTCAGTGTTTCACGTTTTTGTGAAATATTCTTAAAGATTTCTTAAAAAAATCAAAATGATGGTATAGTTGTATTTATAAAGGAAAATTTAAAATTAGAAATGTATGAATATAGATATTCAGTGGCAAACTTTTTAAAACTAAAACTAACAGTTAAATGTTAATGATACCCAATTTAATATATTGTGTGCATACAGATCTCCGTCTTGTGACATAACAGAGTTTTTAATCTCAATTGATAGTATTTTAAAAGCTGATTGTAATTTAAATGGATATTACATGATAATTGGTGACCTGAATATTAATATTTTAGGTAACATAATTAATAATGATTATCTCGATATTTTATCGGCACACGGCTTTAGTTCTTTTATCAATGTATTTACTAGGACTCCTCTGGGATGTTCGCATTCATGTTTAGACCATATATTTCTAAAATGTAATAATTTTGTAGATAATAGAGTTGAGGCAGGTGTTATACAAACAAATATTTCCGATCATTATTCCACAGTAATTGCTCTAGAATTTAATAACATTTCGTTATCAGTTGGTAATAATGTATACAAAACTATAGATTATAATAAGTTAAATGAATTGTTAAAATTAGAAAACTGGTCAGAGTTAGCTATTACTAATGTTAATGATTGTTATAATATTTTTATGGATAAGATTGTTCGCAGAGCTGTAAAGAATACTTTTAAAAAGTATTTGAGTAAGTAAAAAATATATTGTTGAAAAAAGTATTTAAAGTAATATTCAAATACTTATTTATCCAACGTATTTGAGTATTACTCAAATACTTTAAAAAGGTATTTGAGTAATACTTTTCAAATACTTATAAAAAAAAAAAATATGTACTATTTATTCATCATTTTATTATTATTTATTATTTTATTGAAATGTATAGTTAATATTATTATATGGCCAAATGATTATTACATTTCAAAAACATAATTTGTTTAAAATGATAAGTTCGGCGATAACTAAGTACTATTGTACGAACTTCATAATAATCCGACGGCAACACGTAGTCGTAAACATAATATTTTAGTTCTCAAAATTCATAATCACTTCATTTAAACTTTTATCTATGAAATAAATCATTTAATTTATCTGGTTTTATAATATATATATTTTTTTCGTTGACAATTTGCGAGATGTAACATTTTGATTTTTAATAAAATAGAGTATATTCAAAAGTATAAAAGTATTTCAAATACATTAGTATTCAATACCATAAAAAGGTATTTAAATACTATTTAAATACAAGAAATAAAAAAAGTATTTAAATAAAGTATTCAATACCAATATTCAAATACTTTTACTCAAATACTTTACACCTCTGATTGTTCGTGCGATAAATTCGGTGACAACATTTAAAAAATCGAATGCGAAAAATAATCATATAAAGGAATGGATGACTCCTGGTCTGTTACGCTCTTTACGTAGAAAAAATGCATTATCTTTAAAAGTAAAAAAACACCCGGACAATGATAATTTGCGTCCATATTATAAAAAATACAGAAATATTTTCACTAGAGTTTTAAGAACTTCAAAAAAAAATTTACTGATTTATCATATAGTCCAAAATTAACATGGAAATTAATAAAAGAGTTCACAGTGTCTAAAATTAATAAAGGTGATGCAATTAAAACTGTAATCCATAACAATGAACTTATAATTCCTTCGGAAGATCCGGTGAGAGTTTCAAATCTGTTTAACGAATTTTTTATAAATATTGGTAGTAACCTTGCATGTAAAATAAAAAAATCGGATTTTATTTATGATGAACCAAGCACAAAAGCCTCATTTGACATGATTTTTAAAGAGAAAATTAACAATCAGGAAATTATAAAAATAATAAATAATTTGAAGGATGATACTGCTGCAGGTTTTGATGGAGTATCTGTGAAAACATTAAAGGCTATTGCTACAAATATTATTGAACCTTTAACATATATTTATAATCTAAGTATTTCTGAATGTGTATTTCCTGACAAACTTAAACTTGCAATTATCAAACCATTATATAAAAATGGTGACTCAAAGATCATGAATAACTATATAGACCAATATCAATGTTAAGCAATTTCGCAAAAATATTAGAGAAAATTATAAAGTATAGATTAGTAGAGTTTTTGGAAAATAATAATTTACTGTCGAAAAACCAGTTTCGTTTTAGACCCTGGTTGGGCACAGAAAATGCACTGTACAGTGCTAGCAAATTCATATATAATGCGCTTGACAATAACAATAAAGCAATGGCAATATTTTTAGATCTAGCTAAAGCCTTTAATACGGTCAATCATAATGAACTTTGTAACATTTTACAAAGTTTTGGTCTAAATAATTGTAGTTTAAAATAGTTTATAAGTTATTTGGATAACAGGAAACAAATTGTGCAAATAATGAACTCCTCAGGTGAAGCATTGAGTATTAAATGTGGAGTGCCACAAGGTAGTGTCCTGGGCCCGTTATTATTCATATTATATATTAATTCAATATGTGATTTAAAAATTGATGGACAAATCACAACCTATGCGGATGACACATGTCTCTTGTTTTCCGGTGTGTCGTGGAAAGACGTTCGTTTAAAAGCAACTAAAGAATTAAAAAAAGTGATTAACTATCTAAATCATAGGAAACTATCAATTAATTATAATAAAACTAATTTTATAAATTTTTCAATAAACAAAGAAGAGAACAATAATGATGATTTAAAACTCTGTTTTTGTGGGAACGGAGATAATTGTAATGACAACATGTGACATAAAATATACATGGTTTCTAGTATAAGATATTTGGGCTTAATTTTTGATAATAATATGTGATGGAATTTGCATGTAAAGACTATTGTTATGCGCGTGCGTACATTATCGTTTAGCTTTTTTAAATTAAGAAACTTCCTGCCTGTGAACGTGATGCGTATAATTTATTTATCATTATTCCAGGCAATATTTCAGTATGGTTTGTTGATATGGGGAGGTTTGAATGAAAACGCGGTTAGACCACTAATTTTATTTCAAAGAAAAATTATCAGAATTTGTTTAGGTAGAAATAATTTAATAGGTTCAACTGGTGAAAATTTTAAGGTGTTGAATGTGTTACCAGTCGAGAGTATATAAAAAGGTATCTATTATGTACATAATAAAAAATTATGAACATTTTTTTGTTGTGGAAAATATGAGAAAAAAACGTGAATTGATGGCCTTTGATGTCAAAGTATTTTATTGTAAAAAAACTTTTGGTCAACGTTTCATTGATTATTTAGGTCCTAATTATTATAATGCAATACCTTTACACATGAAAAAACTCATCTACTACTCAATTGGGAATCTTAAAATTACGTGCATTAAAAAAGAACTTAACTCATGGTTATTTTCACTGATAGTTATATAAAAATAAATAAATACATTTTCAATTTTATATCATTATGTGTGGAATAAGATATGAAACATTGAATATTAATTATGAAATTTATTATGTTACTGTATCTTATTATTTTTGTAATTTGAATTAGGTTTATTTGTAATTTTGTCTATTATTATGTAATGTAACTCTCTACCACCAACACAAGCATTATGCTTAAAGGAGGTAGATACTTTATTGTAAACATTTTAATAATATGTCAAACATCTTATTTATATTTACTATTTACAATAAAAAAGTTAAATAAAAAAAAAAAAATTCACATGAAATATTTCATACTTCAAACACTAGTTCTGTACCTATTGATTTTGAAATCAGATTTGAATTCGTCACTAAATTATCTATGCCTTGACAATTTTATTTTTCTGATTTTTATTTGTTTTTACTTAGAAATTTACTTACAAAAAGAGTAAAAATAAATCATATTCATAATTCAAATTGAAATACATTTATATGGAATATGAAAAATGTAGGTACGTCAGTTAAAGGATAGTACATTTCAAGAAGAGAATTCAAATCTGCTTTCAACATTTAAATCGGAACATCCTACTGAGTGTAGTGAATAGTGATTGAAGTCACTGGCAATATTTTTTGAAAAAAAAATGTTTGTAATTTTATAATGTAATATGTGGTGACTTGTGGATGAGCGTAGGTAAAATGACAGACGATCAATTCGGTCACTATGATGCCCGTTGTACAGCGTGATCAGTACTACGAATTACACACACTAAATAATGTTCATTTATTTTTAACACATTTACAAGACCCATATAAACTGAAATATAAAATACCTAGTTTTTAATCTTTAGAATGGATTACGATCCAGCCCCTTAAATTTCTTATAGTTAGTATATACGATCAAATGTGTTTAAAATGCAAATTAATTTGATGGGTTTCATTGAAATGTCAACAATTAACTAAATTAACACGATTTAAATGTTGAATTGAAGTAAAGTTAGATGGATCTAAATTTTCATTTTTTATTGATTATAAGTAGATACCTATGGCCATATTATTTTGTTTTTATAATTATGAACATTATTATCAATATCAAATTGAAATAGGATTCTGATCAATTGATATTTCCATATTATTGTTCCGTGTTATTGACTAGTGCAACAATATATAATATTAGATATAAGAATTCTAATATTATTTATGAGTGCAACAGCTAGGAGGTGGTAGAACGTCTAAATCATATCAAATCAATTTTCACAATCTACTTTTACATATGTTTTAGTGGCTTGAAACTTAAAAATAAGCATGAGCCATTGGTTACAGATTATAATAGTAAATAGTAAAAATAGAAATTAGTTTTTTTTGTGTATATATGGTTTTCATTGGTCACTCGGGCAGATGAGGTAAAAGCAATACCTAGGTACATCAAATCGTTGTGTTTAAATGGAAGATTGTTTTTAGAGGTAGTTTGAAATTTGAACCACGTTAAAAAAATACCAAGTGCTAAATACAATCCATCACTGCCCACTTGTAGGTAGAAAATGAAGCAATGGCTTATAATTTGATTTACAAAAATATTCTAAGCATATTTTCGTATATATAGTTCATACTTCATTATAGAGAACATTAAAAACCAATTTTGTTGACTACCTAATATATTTCCTAATTGCACAGCTTTGTTTATAATTTATGAAGTAATTACAATATAATTGCATATGCACGACTAGGTATTCAAATGATTGACAGTTTATTAAATTGATAGTTTTTATTATTTATAAACAATTATTAACTATCTCGGAATTACAATATTTATTATTTTAAATCTTAAAAGAGACATTTGGTTAAAC
>NC_042495.1:59420866-59427157 GCF_005508785.2 Acyrthosiphon pisum
TTTCTTAATATCTCTTAAGTAATAATTTTTTTTACATCGGATTTTCACCAAATCATTTCATATAGCCATAGTTACAATAATTTGACATTTAAAAATAATTTAAATAATTTTTTTTTGTGTGTGTGCTCCTTTAACTTTCAAGTCGGGGACCAATTGTCCGCATTCTGCGTTTTTTCACGGGGACCAATTGTCCGGGGACCGATTGTCCTAAATCCCTAACAAGAGATAATATAATAATTATTATGTATAGGTAGGTAGGTACCTCGTACCTATTATCTATATAGATATTTATTATTTATTATACTGCACAAACCGCTAAAACTTGTTTCAATCATTATTGTACTTTTAACTTTACGAAATATATTCATAGTTAGGTATAGGTACTTAGGTTATGTTAGGTAGCTTAGATACCCACCAATAATATATTATATATTAAATTTTAATATATTACAATTGGAGTCTTGTAGTTTGTTATGTCTATGATTTAATGAAATACATCAGGTACTTATTACTTATAAAAGTTATGGGAGCTAATAAACGAAAAATATGCACGAAAAAATTATTAAATATGCATGAAAAAACTTCAAACGGGTAGGTATGTAAAAAAGTTTGATTATTTATTCATAAAAATCATTTATGTTGTTATTAATTGGCACTAAAAGAAATTTAAAAGTAGGAAAATAAATGTATAATATTTAAAATATCATTAATATGACGGAACATTGTACGACATTTTGACATTTTATTGAACTGGGAAAAATAGTTAAAATTAGTATAAATTTGAAAAGATTGTACATCGGAATAGAGATTAAATGCACATCGCACCGTTGTCGTTAAATTAATTGTCAACTGTGACGATAACAATAAATACAAAAGTAGTGTTAAGTACCTATATTAAATAATATTGAGATAGGTATATGACGTTCAATATTACTATTAAAATACGCAGCTTAAGAAAGAAAGGTATCAATTTTTTTTAGAAAATAGTATGCGTTTTAAATATTTGATTTTTAAACTGACCATTGTATTGAACTCGGATTTCTAGCTTGGCGTGCTATAAATCGATAAAATAATATAGAATGATATACAACTCCTATACCTACAATATCCGAGTCCTACTCATAGCATTTCCTATTAAGTCAAATTTATTGTAGGTACCTACCTAAACTTGCAATTGACGAAAAACGGTTAAACCGTGGCGCAGTGTTCCATGAATAAAACTTAATTAATAAAAAAAGAAAAAATAATTTACATTTATGTTTTATTTTTTCAAGGTTTATTAATGGAATTATTAAATTTGATCAAAAAGTTACACAGCTTTTAACGTGTTTGTCGATTGAACAGCGAGATGCTTCAAGTAAAAAGTTTTGGAGGGTGACCATAATTGTATTATTTGTATATTTTGTTGTATTTGAATTCCATCAGATATACTTATGGCCTCTAAAGACAACATTAGTTTACACAATATCATACTATTTATTTTCTGCGCCATTCATTATAGACATTTCAGTTGTAACTTTTTCGTGTTTCTTCCTCTATAACTTAAAAGTCAGATTCGAAGTATTAAATGATTTCTGGAAATGCCTTCCGGAAGGGGTGGTCGTTGTTTCCGGCAAATGGACTAATTCCGAAGTTGCAGTTTTGATGGGAAGTATACAGCTGTTACACGCTGAACTATGTGAACTATTGAAATTATTCAGTTTGGGTTACGGTCCAGTAATTTTATTTTTTTTGTATTCAGGTTTATAAATATGCTTATTCATTTTTTTTTTTTGGTTTGTTTAAAATTATCTTTATCAGATTTAAATTTCATTGAAAATTTCTTGAGAAATTTATTCCCACACTTATTGAATCTACAAATAGTTATTTTTATGATGTCTGTTATCGTAGCCGTGTCGCTGATAAATGAAAAGGTAACAAAAATATATGTATTCGTATGATAATCAATAATTATATGTTTGACATTAAAAAAAACTTTTATTCTATAACTTATATTCTCAAATCATAGTTATATAATTTTTTTAAACATCAATTTATTTAAATTTATAAAATAATATTATATTGTGATTTAGCTGATTTAGGTATAATTTAACATTATGAACAGTGGCTCATCATGTCATCACAATAATTGTTAAAATTACTTTTACAGAAAAGAAAGATAATATCATATTTACGACTATATAGTATTGCAAACTTAAAAAGTAAAACATAATATGTATAAATTATATTTTAAATAATATTTCTGTTATTTTATTATGAATTTAAATTTATAATTACGTATGTATTATGTACAGTGGCGCGGCGGTTATATATGTTGTTCAAGGGGGGGAGCGAAAATAAAAACAACCCTCACCCACCCCATAGCATTTATATATATAACTATATATAATATAAAATATACACAAGGTATTATAGGTATAAAATATAAATGTATAATAATATTTATATCCTCCAATGGCAAATTAGGTTTTGATTTTTTGGATGTAATGTCAAAATAACTGCTTATTCGCTTCATTGACATATTAAAAATAAAATATAAAATAATACAATTCAAATTAATAGGTACTATAGGTAGTGGAAATATGAAATTACAACTATTTAGAAAAATACAAATAAACGCATTTCAAAATAAATCACCAACGATCAAATAATGAATGTCTAGTACTGATAAGTGATAACTGTTATTAGTTATGTTAAGCGTGCCTGACCGAGACATAGAGTTGATACTTGATAATATACAATATTATGATCAAGGTGGATATATACCTATATATATATATCCACCTTGACTATGATAATATATTATCCTTCATTAAAACGAAAAAATATTTTGCTATCAAATCATAAAATTCAAAAATTTGTAGATAGATGTTGTGGGTCAGTGATATACCAAATTTAAAAAAAAAACTAAATCCCAAGGGGGGGCGGTCCACCTTTCACCCCCCTTATAACAGCCACTGATTATGTATCTATTTAATTAATAATATGTTATTTAACAGTATACAAATTAATTATTAGTAATAGTTTAGTGTTATTTGTTGTAATTATTCATATTTTTTCAATTAAGTTAAAATATTTATGAATCAAATATTGATTTTGGGTTCGGATGAAATTACAACTTTTGGATTTTTCAATATCAATTTAAATCTTGTCATATCAGTAAGTATACAATAATTATATAATAATATAAGTGACTTAATTTATTATGATCCTACCTAACCTAGGGTGTTAGTAGGTAGGCTTCTAACAATTCTCTCTTGAACATCCAATTTTATAAATTATAATTATAACTACTTATTCAACTAAACCATTATAATAATATTAGACAGTAACGGGTTACTAATATATCATAATACTGTTTTCAACAATAATTTGGTTTTTCTTTCATATCTTTTTTTCAATTTTATCAATTATTTAAATAATTTTTAGATTCTGAGTGAAATGTGTATTGATTTTATAATGATGTGTGTTTTTATTTTATTTTATTATTTATTTTTATTTTAGATTCTGAGTGAAACGATGAATGTATTGATTTTACAATGATGTGTGTTTTTTTTTTTAATTTTTTTTTTATTTTTGTGTCTGTCATTACCTTTTAGGAAAGTAAAAGTGCTTAGATTTTCTTCAACAGTACCTTTTCTGATAGAAAAGTGAATCTAGTTGGTACTTTGGGGGGTCAAAAGTAAAAATTTTGTCAAAAGCGATATGAAAAACAAAAGAAAAATTAAGGAAAAACTGGAATTTTTACGCAAAATTAAGAAAATCGATTTTGGTTTTTGGTACAACTCTAAAACAAATGATAGTAGGTTCATACAATTTTGACTGAACGTTTATGTTTGCATTTTCTATACACCATAACATTTTAAAAATATTTTGATTTATTTTGATCTGTTTACGGACATTTTCAGTTTCCATTTTTTTTAGTTTTTTTTTTCTATAAATATCAATAAAAATTTTTTTGTTTATTAAAAAAGCTTGAAAATTTAATTGAAGGTTCCTATTATAATGTTTCAAAGGCAGATGAAAAAAATTAAAAATCCATAGTTACAGTTTTTTTTTATTAGCATTTAAAGTTTAAAAATTGACAAAATATGTAAAAATCACGAAAATTAGCAAATTATATAGAGTTAAGAATTCGTAAAAATTTTTCTTTTTAAATCTAAGATTTGAAAATGTAATACAAGATTCCTCATAAGTTTGTCTACCATTAAAAAAAAAAAATGTCTACAAGTAAGTCAAATTAAATTTTTTTGAGCGTTTGAAATTCAAATTTTTACAACATTGGATATTCATTCGATTTCTCATGTAGCGATTTTCTTATTTTGTTGTAATTCCAAAACGAATAACTGTAGATACATGAAATTTTCACCGAATGTTTATTTTATCAATTCTTATACTTGATACAATTTTCAAAATATTTTAACTCGTTTTGAGCAGTTTACGGACATTGTCAGTTTTAAATTTTTTTATTTTTTTTTCTATAAATATCAATAAAATTTTATTTGATGGGTAAAAAAACGTGAAAATTTAATACAAGGCTCCTGATATATTGTTACAATAGCAGTTGAAAAATATTAAATATATATAGGCATAATTTTTTTTTATAAGCAATGAAAGATCGAATTTTGATCAAATTTATCAAATTTAAAATTGAATAATTATTTTGTAGTTAAAAATGTATAAAATGTTGAACTTTTATATCTAAGGACTCAAAATTTAAAACAAGATTCCACGTAAGTAGTTAATTCTGTTACCAAAAAATCTAAAAAATATATTTACCCCAGTTTATTTTTAAAAGTCATTTTAAGTTCAAATTTGGACGAAATTACATATTAAAAACCCTAGAATAACTATTTTGGTTATTTTGTTGTGATTGTATTATATTATTTGTTTGGGTACTTGAAACTTCTAAAATATAGTATTATATATCACGGTTTTTAATGTATAACAGTATAACACGTTATAAGTACCTATTGGATATTTGTAATATGATTAATTTGGAATTTATTATAGGTACCTATATTTATAGGTCAATTTTTTTTTTTAATACCTTAGATAAGTATATTATAATATGTCTTATACCTAGACTGACTTACCGTCTCCGCTCAGAATCGTTTTTCTTATACAATGATATTATATCATTGAATTCAAATTGAATACCAACCATTATACAGTGACCCACTTGCAACCTACTTTACGCTTTTCCATTTGCCCACCTTTTTAACTATTATTACTTATTTGGGAGTTATGATGTGGTTATAACTTTTTTATGCGATATGCCGATATCAATGATTACGAATATAAAATAATAATTACAATTTTTATTTGAACGGATTAATTGATCACTAAGTTATACATTATTATGAATTTGAATACTCATGAGAACAAACAGTACCTATTTTACAATTCAGAAAATCATAATTATTCATAATTGGGATATATGTATTATCCCACATATAATGATTGTGAAGGGGGACGGAGTGGCCGAGCGGACTAAGGCATCGGTGGCGACTCGCTCCGTCGCTGGTTCGAACTCGGCCATTGGTGGCATTTTTCTTCGGGCAGTCACGGTATCCGAAGAGAAAGGCTACCATCCCCCACCCAGGCATGACAGATACCTACGGGTGCCCAATTAAAAAATCTGCCACAACAAACACACACGTGTTCAAAACCTACAGACCTTCCCCACAGTTCCACTGGCTAACCTCAGTTGTCGAAGTCTCAACTAAAAAAAAAAAATGATGAAGAATATAATGTGCTTTCAATTTAACTGTCAATTTCATCTCCTCATCAAAAACAGATTATTATTATAGCTTAAATATTAATACATTACATAATATATGTACGTAATTAAAAAAAAATACTAAATGTACTTATTAGTTATTATATAAATTATTTTGTTTGAAAATATTTTTATAATTTATGCTGAAGTGCAAAAAAATAAAATTAACAAATTAATACGATAACTTACGACTAACGACAAACAATTAAATACAATATAATATTGTTGGTCAAAATAAATTGAATTGTAAAATTTTCATATGCCTAACAATTAACAGTAAAAAATGTGGGTCTCATTTGAAAAAAAGAAGTGTGTATCACTCACGAAAACTTCTTAAATGGTATAGAAATCTATACAATTTAAAATAATAATATGGTCTATGAGCATATTTAAAATTATAATTTGAATAAATTTATTATTAAAAAAAAAAATGAGGGCGAGCATGCTGGTAAATCCCTCTGTATATTCTCGTATTTAATTAACTGGCTCAATTTGAAATAAAATGTATT
>NC_042495.1:59427638-59430708 GCF_005508785.2 Acyrthosiphon pisum
CCGGCTACCGTATATCCCGGTATAGGTACAATGTACAACAATAATTGTTTTAATTATTTTGATGCTCTGTCAAAAATGTATAAAATGTATAAAATGTTTGAAATAATTGTACAATATTTCGAAGTAAAATACTAAAATGAAATGTTTAAAATATAATAATTTGGATCACCTACATATTATTAAAATATTTATGTTAGAGGTATATTATTATGTATAAGTAACACTTTTGATAAATATTCCTATATATGTATAAACGTATTTGAAATAATTGTACAATATTTCGAAGTGAAATACTAAAATGAAATGTTTAAAATATAATAATTTGTATCACCTACATATTATTAAAATATTTATGTTAGAGGTATATTATTATGTAATTAATATTGTATTAATTTAGCACAAATATATATTTTCATTGAATAATTCAATTGGTTTCTTTTTTTATATATTATAAGTAAATGCCAAAACGTTATGCAAAATTAATTTATAACGTGTGAAAATATTGTGAATAGTTATTGCGGTTTTTTTGTAACTGCTTTGAAAAAAATTTACATGAGTGACCTGAAATTGAATTTAAGCTTTTTGACCGAAGAATAAAAATTGTTATTTTTTGACTTAATAATATTAATATTTTTTAATTTCCATTAAATAAACTTATACGAAATTTTGTATCAAATTTTCAAGTCTAAGGTGGTTAAAGTTAAAATATCTTGCAAATTGTTGTAAATTTTATGAATTTCGTAAAAATTTGAAATTTAAACGCTATCCAAAAAAATTAATTAAGTAATTTTAATATTTTGTAATTTCTGTAGGAACAACTTATGAGGTACTTTGTATTTCACTAAAAATGTTATTATGCTTGAAACAAATAAAAAATAACATTACGATAACTTAACTGTCTTAACTATTTAATTTAAAACGGGAGACTCAATTTAAAATAGACTTTTTTTATTATTATCTTTATTTATTACTGACTGGTTGCAGTGGCGTAGACATGATTTATGAAAGGGGGGGATCAAAAAAAAAAAAGGCAGCTAAATGGGAGGTGAAAATTGGAAAATCTCCCACCCTCTCAAAACTTTTTTCAGTATCACTTAAATCACAATTAACAAACAAACCAATATCATCTTTCCTTGCAATAGGACATGTCATCTTAAAAAAAAAATAGTATTGTTCAGTGGCGCAATTATCGGGAGTGTTGGATGTGCAATTCACAGGGGCCCCCGATTTTTGGGCCCCCGAGATCTCATATACGATATTCCTACTATAATGTGTAATATACAAAATAATATAGGTAATAATAATTGAATATTAATACAATTAATATAATATAATCTATTAATCTAATATTAATAAAATAGAAGCCCCTTTTTTGTATGTACGGACATATCTCAAAAAGAACTCTACTTATTTTAATACGGTTTTCACTAGTAAATCGGTCGAGTCACGGGGAAGGTTTTAATGTATAATAATTTTCGTTGGTAAAATGAATTGGGTGCCGGGTGGTCGAAAATTGTAACAATCTATGTCTATATATATAAACAAATAAATGTTTGTCTGTATGTCATTGATCTCCTTCTAAACCACTGGACATTTTTTGTGTGTTTTTTAGTCTCCGAATGGTTTAGATTCATTATTAGACCCAGTTGGTTCAACCCGGAGAGGTATTTTGTGATTTACGATAGACTTTTTTTTTTTTTTAATAATTAGTAAAAAATAGTATTTTAGATGTTTGCCATTAGTTACTTTGGTAGATGAGGTAAAAGGATCCATTAAATCGTCGCACGCTTATGATTTTGAATAAAGAAATTATATCTTAAAACAAACATGAGAGTTAAATGTATAATTGTAGGCTGTAGCTATCATATAGGTTCTCAAAAACTACTTGACTGATTTTGTGAAAATTTCAAATTGTTCTTGGAGATATCAGGAAAGTACTTTGAACCACGTTCGATTTATACCAAGTTTTGTACTGTGTTTAATTCTTGCTAGCAGGTAAGGGCCCCGGTCTAGAAATTTTCACATGGGCCCCTTATTATCAAGTTCCGCCACTGGTATTGTTCATAGAAATCCATAAAGTAGAAACTAAAAGACTTAGATAAATCAGATACCTAGTCAAATATGCTATTTTTACTCACCAAATCTACAGTTTCTGTATCTTTTGGTTGACTTGGTGCAGGTTGTGGTTTATGTGGATCTGAATTAACAACAGTTACTGACTTCGTACTTTTATTGAAATACTAGCTGATCCCGTGCACCTCGTCGCCCATTAAAAATACCTACTCCATATGTATTAATCTCTAAACGTTAATTAACATAATCAAAAAGGGATTATTATTCCGAAAGGGATCCATTATTCCGATGGCCACGCTTGGGTGTGTGCTGTAATTAATATCGGCATCATAGTGTAGTGCACAAAGGTTCAATTCGGTGGTTCGTCTGGATCGAGCACCCATTACTCGCATGGTCCCCAATCTTGCTTCTCTGTCTCAGATGAGCGGACCCGTGACTGACATTCACGGTTTGTCCTCACTCTGGTTTCTCTTTGCTCGTCTGGCTCGGATAAGCGGGCCCGGGACCGCCGTTCTCGGTCGGTACTCAACCTGGCTTCTCTTTGCTCGTCTGGCTCGGATAAGCGGGCCAGGGACTGACGTTCTCGGTTGGTCCTCAACCTGGCTTCTCTTTGCTCGTCTGTTTCCGCGGCTCGTGTTTCCCGCTTCTTGCGTGCTAGAACTGCGGGACTATTTATCGATCGTTTGTTGTTGGGCATAATAAATTAACTAATAATAGTAGAAATTCTTATAATAGTTGCAATTGATTTCGGTTATAAATATGAATCGTTGGGCACTATAATAAATAACAAACATTTTAAACCATTGGCAACCAATAATTATTATTATTATAGCTTTGAAACCCACGGTAACTATTTAAAAACAAAAAGGTCCATAAGTTTCAAAATATTATATAATTGATTGCCATGGGTAGATGGACACACCCGTACTATATCTGATCCTGTGCAATTCGTTGCCCATTAAAGACCTATAATTATAAACAACACTCATGGTAACCT
>NC_042495.1:59431586-59433099 GCF_005508785.2 Acyrthosiphon pisum
ATAATGACTTCTATGTTCTAAATTATGTGTATACATGTATTTAAATACTTTCTTTTTATCAAATACAACTTTAATATTATTAAATATAATTAACTAAATTAACTAAATTGTCATTTTTAAATTTCCTATTACAAAAAATAATATATGAAAAATGTAAGAGTTAATTCACTAAATTATCATACATAATGCTTTCAAAGTGTTATAATTAACAAATAATAATTATTAATTATTAATTAATATATTGATTTTAAATAGAATTCATAATACTGCTAGTACTAGTATTATACTAGTATTCATATTACCTATGTGTTACCAAAATGCATATATTTTGAATATCTTTTTATAAGCATTTATTACTCAGTTGTACCTATGACCATTGATTTTATAATACATTCATAGTATTTATTGTATATTATAAAATAAATGTTATTACCTATATATTATTATATATTAACTGAGATCCTGGGGATAGAAACATATCTATATGCTAAATGGTCGATAGACTTATATGAACATCCTAGATCAATGCTTATTTTCTTTAGACTTTAAGTGTTTATGGAAAAAGTTTAAATACTTAAATTTTAATACTATTATTAATATTTCTCAAAGGTATATTAAAACATTAATTTACTATGCATTTTAACAATTTATCTGTTTGAAATAGTACATGTAATTTTAGTATATATACCTAATTTAGAAAAAAACAATTAATAATTTTGATTAAGGGGCCTTGACAGTTTTACATTAAATTTAAAGAGCCTCATGTCAAAAAAATTTGAGAAGCACTGTACTAGGTTATACTGTAAAATATCTAAATATATATAACTATCTGTTCCGGTAAAAGATCATGTTTGCAATGTTGCATTTCAATTTAAAAACTTCATATACATTTTTCTAACATAATATGTAGTTATTGAAGAAGTATATAAACAACATTTTTAACAAAGGTTGGTTGCTCAATACACTGCAAATATTAACCAAATGTATCATAACGCATTATGTCAAAACAAGAACGATATTCACTTGCAAAAAAAAAAATTAGCAAGTTGCTAAAAACAAGAAAACACCAAAAAAACTGAATAATTTTTGAAAATTAATTTGAAGCTTATAAGATAACTATTATTGAATAATATTATAATATAAATAATATACCTAATCATATAATAAAATATGCAAAATATGTATTTAGAATTTTTATGAGCACTAGAAGATAATACTCCACTCTACTAGACTACTGTTAAAATTAGGAGCAGAACCATAATAGTTTGAATTTAATTTAAAGATTTTAAGAAGGATGCAAATATCCAAAGAAGTGACATACATGATATTTTATAATTGATGTCTACTCGATATAAAATATTGCAAATGATTAAAATACAAATGTAATGTATAATTACATGCTCCAATTTATTATGCCAACTTGATTAAAAAAAAACTTTTTATTATTCAATGTTTTTGTAAATACTAATTTCAATTTAAAAAATGAATAGCATTTTATTCTTAATTTTTAAGA
>NC_042495.1:59435203-59436259 GCF_005508785.2 Acyrthosiphon pisum
TAACACTTTATTTATCATCATAGCAACGAATACAAAATAATAATATTACAAATATTAATTCAACAATATAAAAAATACAAAAATATATCAATATAAGCAACTCAGACTTGTCAAATTGCCACTCAGAGTAACTACTAGTAACACTAGTCGAAACCACTAGCTTCCTCGCTCCGTTCAGAATCTAAAACAAATTAAAAAATATATCTTAAATATTTATCTTTCTTCACTCTTTCAGTGTACACTGAATTATTAGCCTTCAACTATTAGTAATTTAATAAAACGTCAAACGACACACTATATCATTAAAAAAATAACGAATAAGAAACAATGAATTTAGATAGGTAAAGTGCGATTATTGGTGTGCGATTATTAGGTACTTCTAATTTAATCGCAACTTTTATAATGAAGGTTAAATTTTGAATTAATATTTACGCCACGTAAATTACATATGACATAGTTTGTCATGGAATATTTTTGCGGGAATATTTTGGTTTTGGGATATTTTGTCGTGGAACCACTATTATAATATAGTTAATGAGTA
Organism: Acyrthosiphon pisum; assembly: GCF_005508785.2. NCBI lineage: Eukaryota > Metazoa > Arthropoda > Insecta > Hemiptera > Aphididae > Acyrthosiphon > Acyrthosiphon pisum. Next base: position 59,435,745 of record NC_042495.1, read on the forward strand.
ATGTAGATTATTGATATTATATGTAACTCTTAAATTATAAGAAATTAAAAAAAACACAACGTTTCTTATCATATGTAAATATACATGTATAATGTTATATAACACAATAAATAATTAAAATAAATCATTGTCATTAATATTAAAATTGTATCTTTCTAGCCTTATAATAGTGTAATAACTCAAAAAAGAAGGAAGGAATGTATAAGATAATGATATAAATATAAATAAGACGCCTGTCAATAGTTATATTAGAATTACCTGATTTAAGCTATTACCTTCCTCCTGATCGTCGGAGGGCTCTCGAGGTCGTGATTCGAGAATATGATCAAATACACCGTACAGTAAGGTTGTAAGCAAATGATTTTACTGCGTGATACCAGCGATCAACACAAATTATTGTACCAACAGTCTTACCTGACTCACAGCCGTCCTTGGGCTATGCTGTATCAGTTTTAGGTGACACGAAATAATATTTAAAATTAAACAACTCGAAATAACGAACACACACTGATTAT
>NC_042495.1:59436309-59437430 GCF_005508785.2 Acyrthosiphon pisum
TATATTCACGCAGCCCCCATCCCCTCCCCATTTTGTTTGATCAATAAATAAATAATCAAACCTTCGCTTATATTTTTAAAATTTTTCGATGGAAGTACTATCCATTATTTGATTAAGAGGACCGTCGTACACGCATGTGTTGTCTCCGTCTTACAAACGTACGATATAGCAAATTGTCGTTCGCTAGTTTCAATAGGATGCTGTCTTTCTTGATTTTAGAGTGAATTGACCTTTTATCAAACTTTTAGGTAACAACATTATCTATGCCTTCTCGTTGGTTTTTACGATATTTTATTTTTAAGTGAGTTATGAGCATTTTCAAACATTAATATTTTGCATACTGATAAAGTAATAACTCACTTAAAAATTGAAATATCTTAAGAAACCAACCTGAGGGCACAGATAATGTTGTTACCTAAAAGTTGGATAATAGGTCAATTCACTCTAAAATCAAAAATGACAGTATCCTATTGAAACTAGCGAACGACAATTTGCTATGTCATACGTTTGTAAGACGGAGACAACATAATATGCGGATACGACGTCCTCTTAATCAAAATATAATTTGTTTACACATCGTAATCTGTACTATGACTATATTTTTGTAGAAAATATTAGTGTTAACTTGATAGTGGATGGTACTTCCATCGAAAAATTTTAAAAACTTAAGCGAAGGTTTGATTATTTATTTATTGATCGAATAAAATTGGGGGGGGGGGGGGGCTGCGTGAATTTACCACCCTTAAATTAAAATAGCGTATTTTGTGGTGAAATTAAAAAGTTCTGAAAACTGATATGATTAAATTAATAAATGAAAATAATTGTTAAATACAATTAATATAAATGTCAAATTACAATAAAAAAAAAAAAAAAAAAAATACTACCCATTTAAAAATTAAAATGATCATAATTTTTAAAAACCTCCAAAGTGAGGGATTTCAATCTTTATTTTGAAGGGTACTACATGGAACATATGGAAGGCACCATCTTAAACGCTGGGGGGCAAGTGAAGTTCCCCCAATATAACATTTTTATAGGGCCCGAAATAGGGAGTTACAAATTCTGAAAAGTGTGTTACAAATAGTTACAAATGAGTTACAAACAAATGGCATTGGTCCGGA
>NC_042495.1:59437530-59439132 GCF_005508785.2 Acyrthosiphon pisum
TTAATCTCTAAACGTTAATTAACATAATCAAAAAGGGATTATTATTCCGAAAGGGATCCATTATTCCGATGGCCACGCTTGGGTGTGTGCTGTAATTAATATCGGCATCATAGTGTAGTGCACAAAGGTTCAATTCGGTGGTTCGTCTGGATCGAGCACCCATTACTCGCATGGTCCCCAATCTTGCTTCTCTGTCTCAGATGAGCGGACCCGTGACTGACATTCACGGTTTGTCCTCACTCTGGTTTCTCTTTGCTCGTCTGGCTCGGATAAGCGGGCCCGGGACCGCCGTTCTCGGTCGGTACTCAACCTGGCTTCTCTTTGCTCGTCTGGCTCGGATAAGCGGGCCAGGGACTGACGTTCTCGGTTGGTCCTCAACCTGGCTTCTCTTTGCTCGTCTGTTTCCGCGGCTCGTGTTTCCCGCTTCTTGCGTGCTAGAACTGCGGGACTATTTATCGATCGTTTGTTGTTGGGCATAATAAATTAACTAATAATAGTAGAAATTCTTATAATAGTTGCAATTGATTTCGGTTATAAATATGAATCGTTGGGCACTATAATAAATAACAAACATTTTAAACCATTGGCAACCAATAATTATTATTATTATAGCTTTGAAACCCACGGTAACTATTTAAAAACAAAAAGGTCCATAAGTTTCAAAATATTATATAATTGATTGCCATGGGTAGATGGACACACCCGTACTATATCTGATCCTGTGCAATTCGTTGCCCATTAAAGACCTATAATTATAAACAACACTCATGGTAACCTTGGTAACCATAGTAACCATGGATCATGGTAACCTTAATAGCCATGAAATCTTGGTAACCTTAGTAACCATGGCAACCTTGGTAACCATGGTAACATGGACACACAGACAGACACACTGACATACATTCATTTTTATATATATAGATGAAAGTAGACTATTATTTTTTCTTTTATTATTCATATTTCAAAATTTGAGTAATTGTAATATAAAATAATATATAATAATAATAACTAATATCATAAGTTATAACAGTGTTTTCTACTTTTATACTCGATATACGAAATCACGTTGCAGACTGCAGTTGCACAGATGTCTGACAGCACTGTCGTTTTGTAAATGCGGGTACAATTATGAACTACGTTTCCCCATAGTTGATACTTTGATAGATGCAATAAGTTGTCAATAATCCCGTGAGTGTTTCTTTTTTTAGATTTCAGATAAATTAGTTGTATGTATACCACGATTTAAAATAGTACTATCTTAAATCGTGATGTATACGCAGCACGGATATAGATACTATGGTTGCACGACGGCCCATATTGGATCACAGTGCTGAGCGGCGCCGAATGTTCTTATCAATTCTGACAAAAAGTCGCGTTTTACTAGCGCCCTCTACAACTACTACTAAGTTACGGTAACCAAACCGGGTTACCTAGCCACGGTGGAGCGCTAGTATGTCGCGACTTTTTTTTGTATGGATACTATGTATGTATTTATGTAACTTGATAAGAACATTTGGCGCCGTCATATTATTGTTCGTTGTGCAACCATAGTATCTATATCCGTGATACGCAGTGAACCAAGGTGTATTGATAAGGTGTCGT
>NC_042495.1:59440278-59441798 GCF_005508785.2 Acyrthosiphon pisum
CTGCCGTTTTGTAAATGCGGGTACAATAATTATGAACTACGTTTCTCCATAGTTGATAGATGCAAAAAGTTGTCAATAATCCCGTAAGTGTTTCTTTTTTTTAGATTTCAGATAAATTAGTTGTATGTATACCACGATTTAAGATAGTATCTTAAATCGTGATGTATACGCAGTGAACTAAACCCGTAGACCCGAAGACGCCGATAAAGCATCGATAATGATAATGATTTCTCATAACTTAATAACGATAATATCCGACAACATTTTAAACACATTTTATAATCGTCATCGACCATTTCGAATTTATAAATAAATCTTACTATTTACTTTGCTATAAATAAACGAAAATAAAATTATAATTGTATTCAGTATTTTGAAAAAACTGTCAAAATTCAATAGCTCGATAGATCATAATATAACAAACTAATACCTACAATATATTTTTTTTTAATAGTGCTCTAATAGGGGGAGGATCTGATCCACCCACGTCCCCCCTTTTCTACGGCACTGACTGGTTGTGTACAATGTAAATGACAAAAAATTTCAAAAAAACCTTAACTTAATTCATTAAATAACAATTACATAATAATTATATAATAAACATAACAAAATAAATAAAAAAACTGTTATAACATAAGTAATGTCTTATATAAATAAAAAAAAAACAATCAATAATCAATTAATGATTATTTTTTTATCGATTGATGGATATTAATCGATTTAATCGAAATAACAATTATATGTATAATCGATTAATTGTTATAACCGCGCAGGCCTAGAATTTTCTATACACCATAACATTTTTCAAATATTTTGAGCTTTTACAGACATTTTCAGTTTCCATTATTTTTTAGTTTTTTTTTCTATAAATATCGATAAAATTTTATTTGTTGGTTAAAAAAGCTTGAAAATGTAATAGAAGGCTCCTAGTATATTGTTTCAATGGCAGATGAAAAAAATTAAAAATCCATAATCATAATTTTTTTTATAAGCATCTAAAGTTCAAATATTGACAAAATACGTAAAAATTATGAAAATTTGCAAATTATTTTGAGTTAGAAATTCATAAAAATTTTTATTTTTAATTCTAAGATTTGAAAATGTAATACAAGATCATTTATAAGTTTGTCTATCTTTATCAAGAAAAAAATGTCTTCAAGTAAATCAAATTAAATTTTTATGAGCGTTTGAATTTCATATTTTTACAAGATTGGATATTCACTCCATTTCTCACGTATCGGATTTTGTTATTTCGTTGTAATTCAAAAACGAATAACTGTAGATACATGAACATTTTGCCGTATGTTTATATTTTCATTTTCTATACACCATAAAATTTTGAAAATATTTTGACCCTTTTTGAGCTGTTTACGGACATTGTCAGTTTTCAATTTTTTTAGTTTTTTTTTTTTTATAAATATCAATAAAAATGTATTTGTTGGGTAAAAAAGCGTGAAAATGTAATGCAAGGCTCCTGATATATTGTTACAGTAGAATTTGAAAAATATTGAAAATACATA
>NC_042495.1:59441848-59442663 GCF_005508785.2 Acyrthosiphon pisum
TCCCCCCTTAAAAAGTTCATTTTTATCGCCTAACCGAGAAAAATTAACTCAATTTAATTCTCCGTCACTTCGAGCACCTTCGTAAAAGTTTACATTTATCAATTATTACATTTTTATGTTTACATATGTTTGGTTACAATTATATAATTTAGATACATTACTATTTTCAAGAATATGTAGTACAATCCACAACATATTTCTTGTTACATATGTCAATTATTATTACCAAAGATACAAAGTACAATTCACAATATATTATAATTATTATAATCATAATAAATATATATTACAATCAGTTTTTATTTATGTTAGTATTTTAACAATATTTCTCTTTAGTTTTACAATAATAATCTTATCTTAGTGTTAATATTCCAATATAATATAATTTAAAAATTTAATATAATATAAATTCCTTAATCTACTACAATATATTTCATTTTATGCAATACATATATGTATATACCATTAAGTCTTTTTTTCCAACACCATAATATAATATTAATTTACTTATCGTCCTATATGTATTATTCCATTAAGATATTTTTCTTATATTTGTTATCCCTTACTATTACTTAGAAATAAAAATTTAACCCTAAATTTTACCTTTTTTTTTTTTCATTTCCTATATTTATTTATATTTCTATTCACTATATTATTTATTTATCGTGTGTTTTTATCTTATTATTGCAGGTCCAGACCAGAAGTAATTTACTCAATTAAAATTGTATTTTCTGATCTATTCCAACATTAAAATGAATTGATTTATTAAACTGTTGTTATATTTTAACCTTGCTGATTGAATCCCTAACGCCCAT
>NC_042495.1:59442763-59443568 GCF_005508785.2 Acyrthosiphon pisum
AGTTCTACTATAATATGTCGATTTCAACATAAAATAGTACCTCATATTTTAGCAAATTGGATCAAGATGGTAGGTACTTTAGAGAGGTCATTTTTTGATTTTCTCAATAGTAATTTAATGTCACGAGAAAAACTACCGACAAATTACGAAAAACCGCTAAAAATGGGGTTTTAATTTCTAACACTTTATTTATCACCATAGCAACGAATACAAAATAATAATATTACAATATTAATTCAACAATATAAAAAATACAAAAATATAACAATATAAGCAACTCAGACTTGTCAAATTGCCACTCAGAGTAACTACTAGTAACACTAGTCGAAACCACTAGCTTCCTCGCTCCGTTCAGAATCTAAAACAATTAAAAAATATATCTTAAATATTTATCTTTCTTCACTCTTTCAGTGTACACTGAATTATTAGCCTTCAACTATTAGTAATTTAATAAAACGTCAAACGACACACTATATCATTAAAAAAATAACGAATAAGAAACAATGAATTTAGATAGGTAAAGTGCGATTATTGGTGTGCGATTATTAGGTACTTCTAATTTAATCGCAACTTTTATAATGAAGGTTAAATTTTGAATTAATATTTACGCCACGTAAATTACATATGACATAGTTTGTCATGGAATATTTTTGCGGGAATATTTTGGTTTTGGGATATTTTGTCGTGAACCACTATTATAATATAGTTAATGAGTAATGTAGATTATTGATATTATATGTAACTCTTAAATTATAAGAAATTAAAAAAAACACAACGTTTCTTATCATATGTAAATATACATGTA
>NC_042495.1:59445079-59450657 GCF_005508785.2 Acyrthosiphon pisum
CAATAGATATTAGAAAAATCTAAATGATTGAAAAGACGATGTATTCAAGATAAGTATTGAAAATACCTACTTTTTAATGAAAAAAAAAATAAACCTTTTTATGAAAAAACTACATTCGCAAAAATAATATGCAAGCGAAACTAACACATTATTTTGACTAAATTTAAGATCTTAACTAAGATTAAAAACATATGAAACAAGTTCAATTAAAATGTCTCTAGTTTATCTATGTATGTATATGCAATTAATTAAATTAAAACAACCATGTAAGTCTATTTAATGAATTTCTCTATAATGCGAACATTTTTTGTTCCCATGTGACTTCGTTATAACGGAACCTGAAGTTTCATCGTATCAAACTTAAAAATAATTAATAACCGATATTTTTACAATATTTTCGGTTTGCTAATTCATAGAAAACAATATTTATACGTCAGTGACAATTTATCAACATTATAGACTATAGTAATCCTAATTTTTGATGTTCAAAACAGTTGAAACATTCAAATGAAACCTCACATAAATAATCAAACATTATTGTCTATTATTTAATAATAAATAATAACCACTGAATGATGAAATTAATAAAGTAAATAAATATACTTGACAGTTGACACGTCATAGTTCAGCACCGTAGCTCTTTTATCTGCTGAAGTGCTTAACTATATTTTCTTGTAAGTTGTAACTAAACTATATAGTAAGTACCTACCTTATGACTAATGGCAATCAAAAAACACACTAGTCAGGAATTAGGATTGCACTAATATAAATTATGGATACCGAGAAACGTAGGAAGTAGGTATACTAAAGATAAACTTTAATCTCTATTCTGTATAGATACCTATAATTAATATATTATATTAAATAAAGTTGGGCGTCTGCCGTCATATTAGTTAAATAGGTTTCACTGCAGAACACTGCTATACTCTATAATAGGTCAAACTAGAGTGCAGTAGAGGGTTTTTAAGAGCTCCAACCATCACATATATGCATAAATAATGTTAGAAATAAGAGCGTAGTTTCGAAATTAGAGATAAACACTCCTTTCCTCTCAAAATAAAAATTACAAAATTGGCGCACAAAACACGGCTTTTCGACTTAGTATAATTTGCCACAACTTGTTTACACTAAAAAGTAACATCGAATCAGAATGTAATTTGATCGATACGATTTGACACACACAACGACACATACGATGTAGCTGTAAACCCGGCATTAGTTATAATAGGTTTTGTACGACTTTGTACTCTTAAGTCATTGCACCATACCGATCCAATTACAGAGACTTTCCCTGTATAACTTTACTATAATATACTGCATATTATTCTTTTTTTCCGTTATTTATTATCCTGGTTCCCTTGCTTTTCACGTATAGAGCGTTTCATATCATTATATTGTCTTTAATCTGTCTCATCAATAATTGAGGGGTGAAAATCCAAAACTTACTATTACCAAAATTTACAAAATCGAGTTAGGTATCGATTGTTATGGAAAAAATATTGATATATCGATTAGCGTCATCAGAATAGATCAAAACGTACTATCTTCTGGTCAAATCTGCGATCAAAATGACTGGTTAATCCTAAACAAATCTTTTCCATACATAAAAATTTTATTTAGATAATCAAAATGTACTTTTTCTAGTTTTACGCCAAAACGCACTATTGCCCATGTTAAAAGAATAGGAACAAATCATTAACTATATCAAAACGAACTATTTCCAAAACGTAATTTTACCCGTGTTGCACGTATACATATATAATATATAGGGAAGTAAAAATGGTATTCCAAAACGTACTAAAATGTTGTTTTAAAAATTTTAATCAAGTTTTAAATTAAATTGAATATATACCTAACTCTAGAATATTTAACACATTTGAATTGTTTTAAATATAAATAATATATTATTAAATAGTTAAAAAAAAACCTTTTTTTCAAAATGATTTGTCTGGTTATAAATGGTTTGTTTTATTGGAAATATTAAGATACAGAAAATCACTTGTTCTGAAAAATTAGTATTTTGGCAATAGTACGTTTTGGATTTCCACCCCTTAATTATTATTTATAGAACTCGCGGGTTTTGTCTGTTAAGTTGCCTATTGTCTTTAAAGTAAGGTGTTCGCATACAGCCTATGCCTGAAACCGTCCGAGGTGTACCTTTACGGTCAGATTGCCTACTCAAATCATTACAGGCGTTTTCAATTTTTTTTTCGGTTGATAAACTATGACCACACATGTGCAGTAGTTGATGACTAAAATATGTTTGTTTATTATTTCTTACTTTTTTTTCCATTTTATTTCAAATTCATTTTTTTTTTACTGAAACTCGAATTGATCACATCTCAATTATCCGCATTGATGCAAAAGAACGAATACTACTTTCAAATTTGTTCAATGAAACTAAATCCCATACTAGCAAGTGGAAAATATTATACAGATTACAATTATCACCCTTTAATTGTTCTTGAAAATTTATTTTATTATCTTTTATAATAATTAGTAAAATTATTACTATGCATTAATTATATTTAGTATGGTTCATAATATTTCTTATCTATATAGTATTAAGTATAATTGTTACCTACGTATGTATCATTAGAAATATAAATAACTAATAAGGTTTAACGTTCATAACGTTTGCATGTGCCAGGTGCCCAGGTACCTAACTTATAGCCTATAATAAAACTCCATTAAAAATTGCTACTCAATTAGACATTATTTAGTAAAATCGTAAAAAAAAATTCAAAATTCGTATCCTAGCTAAGTCTTACCTTCGAAATTTATATTTTATTTTTTTGGGTGCCAATATTACAAATTTTTGTTATATTGTTATAATGTTTGTATATTTTGCATTCAAAAATCATTACGATTTAACAATAATTATTAATTGATATAATTTGTTTGAAGCTAGCCCACGCGTATAGGGGGATCAAATGTAAAACGTTGTTTTAGTTTTTTTTTGTGTTAATATCATTTTTTTTCTAAGTAAAAATATTTAAAATGTATTGTCACCATGGTGATGCATCAATACATGGGTACCTATTTTGAAATTCGACGCCAATTTCCGCATTTTTTAATCATGCATATGCAAATTGCAATGAAAATAAATGTTAAATTATTGAAGTTTATGTGGTATTACAAAATGCATACCCTAAAAATTATTTTCAAATATCCGTTGTAATAAAATTGTATCAAGTTTTAAATTTTTTTCGATAATTTATTATGAACTTTTTGTAAATTATATACAAATATACAATAATATAGAGTGCTATATTATAATATTTAAGTATAGTATAGGTCAGTGTTTCCCAAATTGTTTACAATGGCGACCCATAAATTTAATCTATATTGGGTACTGCTAAAAAAAAAAATCAAGTATACAATAAATAAGTAATAGGTATTTTTATTATTATGAATTTTATCATTACATTTTTGTAAAATACAATACTTGATAATAAATACATGATAAATAAATAAAATAAATTGCAAAAAAATACAAAATACTGAAATAAGCCCGTAACCATGAGTCGGTTTGGGAAACGCTGTTATAGGTATACCTAGTATACATTATTATTACAAGTACATATTATATAATATATATAATATTAGTATATATAATATTATTGCCTACAGTTTACAAAAAGATTGTGTAATCAATTAAATAAGAGTAATATCCTATATCCAACGGAAAAGTACTTACAATAATTATTACTTGTCTATTGAAATTCAATTTTATAATGAAATCTAACATATATATAATATTATATACTACAAAAAAGACTTTGTGGAGTAAATTGCCCAAAAATCATACAATATAAGAAGTGTGGAAAACGATGTAATTTATTATTATTATTGTGATACTAGTGGAGATAGCCTTATTCAGCAATATATTGTTTTAGATTCTGAGCGGAGCGATAAGTGCATTAGTTTTGCAATGGTGTTTATTTGGATCTGTCATCACTTTTTAAAGCTGGAATAAGGTTCAATTTTAAAGTTTGAAGATGATTTTTGTCTGCATATTAGAATTCTAGTTGGTACTTATTTGGGTAGGAAATGTAAAGTACTTTTAAGAATATTAGGAAAAATATCCAAAAAAAGGTGGGTAAGTGGATGTCGCTCTGCTGTACAGTAGGTTACAAGTGGGTAACTGTATAATGGATAGTATTAAATTTGAATTCAATGATATAATATCACTGTATAAGAAAAACGATTCTGAGCGGAGACGGTTTGTCAGTCTAGATATTAGACATACATATTATAGGTATACTTATCTATAGTATTATTAATAATTTTCAAATTAATCATATCACAATATCCATTAGGTAACGCGTTATACATCAACAACAAACCGTGGTACTATCATAGATATATAATAGTATACTTTAGAAGTTTCAAGTACCCACAAATAATATTATACAATCACAACAAAATAACTAAAATAGTTATTCCAGGTTTTTAATATGTAATTTCGTCCAAATTTGAACTTAAAATGACTATAAAAATAAACTGTGCTTATGTATTTCTTAGAATTTTTGGTAACAGAATTAAATATTTACGTAGAATTTTGTTTTAAATTTTCAATCCTTAGATATAAAAGTTGAACATTTTATAAATTTTTAACTACAAAATAATTATTCAATTTTAAATTTGATAAATTTTGTCAAGATTTTAACTTCAAATGCTTATAAAAAAAAATTGTGCCTATGTATTTGTAATATTTTTCAACTGCTATTGTAACAATATATCAGGAGCCCTGTATTAATTTAATAGAAAAAAAAACTAAAAAAATTGATAACTTACAATGTCGTAAACAGCTCAAAAAGAGTCAAATTATTTTAAAAATGTTATCGTTTATGTAAAACGCTAATATAAACATTCAGTGAAATTTTCAAGTTTCTACAGTCATTCGTTTTTTAATTACAACAAAATAAGAAAATCGTTACGTAAGAAATCGAGTAAATACCAAATGTTGTAAAAATATGAATTTCAAACGCTCATAAAAATTTAATTTGAGTTTCCTATAGACATTTTTTTTTTGATAAAGGTAGATTATCCTATAAGGAATCTTGTATTACATTTTAAAATCTTAGATTTAAAAAGAAAAATTTTTACGAATTCTTAACTCAAAATAATTTGCTAATTTTCGTGATTTTTCCATATTTTTTCAATTTTTGAACTTTAACACGTTCGCTGCGTATCATATTTTAGTAGCACCGACTGCGGTGCGCACGCAATTTTCGATGTAAAATTTACAATGACGCCATTTGGCGTTGTTAGCACTATTGAATAATTTTTACATCATATGCTGAATGACGCCAATTGGCGGTCATTTTTTTTTTATACAAGTGTTCAAATAAACAAACAATTCAGATTAATTAACAGACTGTTATATTATTATTAAGTTTAAACAAACAAAAAAAAATTATCTTTTATACCTTATTACATATTTTATATATTATATTATTAAATAAACAAAAAAGCTTATATTATTATTTTTAAACAAACAAAAAAAACTTATCTTATTATTTTTAAATAAATAAAAATCTTATTTATTATGATGAAATTTCGCAAAACATGG
>NC_042495.1:59450707-59502215 GCF_005508785.2 Acyrthosiphon pisum
CACCAACCAGCATTTATAATTTTGTACATTGCTACACTCTACAGTATAGTTTTCTTACACTCGCCGATGAGTTTACTCGGATGAGTCGTATGCGTTTATCCATTCAATTTCCTGTTTTAGTGTTTTCATGTGAGGTATAGGTAGGTTACTACTGTACACATTATTCATATTTTATTTTAACAACGCCGAAAGAAAAACAAACAGTTGCGGGCCGTTTGCAAAATTTTGTGGGGGAATTTGAATTTTTTTAAATTTATGGATTAATTCTTATTATTTTAAAACTTTTTCTAATTAATTAATAATTAGTATACCTACCTATTAAAATTAATCAAAGTCATATAATTACTGTGATACTGCTACTGCTTGGGTACACAACCTTAGTAGTCTGAAAATGAAGTAATTACCTATTATATTATACTTATTGGCAATGTTCAATATGAATTGCTGAAGTGTCAAAAAATTCCATTACCTGTTGCTACAAACTACAAAATGAATAAAATAATTGACCTTAAACAGTATCGTTGTTTGTCGTACCTATTTAATTATTTAAATGTACCATTTTATTTATTTTCCAATTTACCATCCTACAGTTATTATAGTAACTTATTATTATAGGATCTTCAGACGTTTAACGATTGTAAGTAATGAGATAATTGAGCTAAATACTCACTGAACGAACAATTATAACTATTATTCGGTAAAGAATATTAAGGTGATTATATTTTATAATATATATATGTAGTTACTAGTTGTTAACGAATAACGTGTACAATGTACATTTGCCCCTTTTATATTTTACAGTAATTTATATATTGGTTATATTATTATGATACCTATTGTGTAATAAATATTATTTTCATTTAATTAGGTAAACGTAATGGTAAAATTGGGCGAAAACTGTCTATTACTGTGTATAGGTATAAAGCTTTAAATTTAAGGCATTTAATTCTACAGTATTAATAAGTATTATAATTATTAGTAGGTACAATATTGGTCCAACAGTTCAATTGGTACAGACTACAGGTATAGCCGTATATTATATAAAACTGATGAAGTACCTATTGTCTATAGACAATAAAATATAATCTGTACGTTTGCAAAATATTATTTACCAATTACAATTTGTGAATGTCTACTACTCTTTTAATGTATTATTACATTTTTGTTATTTAAAAATGCCCGTGTGTATATATTTACTATTTAGTTTTTAGTACCTATATAATATACATTGCAATATAGGTACTTACCTATACATATTTTTATTAAATATTTTATGATTGCATATTAAATGCACGTTGCACCTAATATTATAAATAACAATACAGTCCACTTGACACCATAATTGAATTGCGTCGTAATAATTGTCTTGTCATAACTGTTTTTTCTCTCAAAATATTTTCAATGTTTTACGTATTTAAATTTTTTGTGGTATGAAAAATACAAGGTCATTAACCTTGGTTGTATCGTATTGATGATGGAATTCATTTTTTTTTATAATATATATTTTTAAGATTTTGATCGAGTCGAGAAAAATATTTACAATGTTAGGTATATATTGTTTTTGGATTTATTTTTTGTTGTGAACACTGGGTCGGAGGGGTCTAGAAAAGTACTTTAAACACAAGAAATCTAATCTGGACAGTCTGGTCTGTCTAGAATCTGGATAGTGGAGGTACTTTACACATTTTCTCAATGTTTCTCAAAGCATAATGAAAAATGACTGTCGAAAATGTTAATAAATTGTATCAATGTTAACTTAATGTATAAATATTATCCATTTAGTATTTAATGTGTACAAACTACAAAGTATAAAGTGATAAATTCCACATTGATTTGTCCACAAAAAATATTATGTTTATTTTATTAGTTTGAAATATCTAATTCAAATATAATATTGTATTTCGAATCCTGTGGTTCTTTACTTTCAAATTCATTTTAATACCGAACCACTGACTCATCCATTCCTTCAGTTGACCCACTTGCAATGTTTCTTGCTACTATTTCAAACGATTTGAATTAAATGTAGTAAGGAAATAAATGCATTTTAGAAATTCTAAATCGAAAATGTTAATAGGGTCTTAATGTTTGAGATTTTATTAAACATTTAAAGTATGTGATAATAATATAAAGACAATAATTATTTATTTTTCTCGACTCTATGAAATTGATGAGGTACCTACTTAATAAACTATAATTCCATATGATATTAACACTTGTTTAGAATTTATATTAGATACGTTTATTTATATTGATGTAAATTATAAATGATAAATGTATATGATTATTGTTTATTAATTATTAATAGTATTATGTATTATGTATAAGTCGACACGGCCCTAGTGCACTTGTGGCAGCGTCTAAGTATATAACCAATCAATAAAATAATACGTGTAAATAACTTGAAATTGTTACGCAACAGTCTTGAATAAGGTGTAGGTACAAATGCAGTATTTATCTAGGTAAATGGCCTGATTTAATTTATATTGTAATTTATTATGAACGATCATCATAGCCATTCTATGCGGCCGAATAGATTAATTTATAAATTAATACTTTGTTAATATGTGTATACTGTATAACGCATAAAATGTGCTATTCAGATTCAAAACGCGTTCGGTGTTTATACAAATCACCCATCTCGTCAATAGCTAAATGGTAACTACAGACTACAGAAATACTTTTGGATCGCTATCGACTACTATAGTAATATATTAATATTATATCTACGCGATCGCCTCTTTTGAAATACCTAGTCTTACAGCCGTTTAACATCATCAGGGCCATAGTTAGAAATTATGCGTCCTAGGGAATTTTTAAAATTCAGTCCCTCTTGCCACTTGGGGCATTGAACCTTTCATCCCCTCCCCTAAATTCGCCACTGATATTACATCGTAATATCATAGTTTAATTAAAACAACTATTATTTTTGAATTTATAAAATTCAAATTACGCCGCACTTCGCATACAATCTTTCTGTTACCTCTATAATTATTATTTTCATATTAATCTCATTGACATTGACTGTTCGAATAAAAACGTTTCTTTAAAATCATATTTATCGTAAATTCCATTATTTGTGTACAATACATTTTGACCTTAAAATAATACGCATACCAACTTGTTTGTGTAGAACCGTAAATAATAGATATAATTATAATATGTTATTAATAATACCTACTCATAACTCACAATAAAAGTTCTACAGGTTAGGATAGGTAATTGTGCGTATATTGTTTTTGTATTTTATCTTACATTTTTCATTCATTCGCATATGATATACCTAATATCATACTATACAGGTCACAGGATAAACGTAATTAAAAATAATCATAAAAACGAGATTTGAAATAGATTGTTAGGTTTTATTGGATGTGATATTTTAATTACGGGTTCTTTAAATATGAATAAAACGTTTTTTTTTTTTTATATAATGGATGTGTATTACCGTGATTAATGATGAAATCATCCATCGAGAAGTAATAAGGAATATTATTATTTTAAGAAAGAACGGTTATTTTATTTTTATTGTAATATAATATGTATCCTATTATATTTTTAAACAAAAAAGATAGACTTCATCGGAGTACGGAGATAAAAGGTTACAAATCCGCTTTATTTAGGAAACACGTTATTACTTATTAGTGTTTATGTTGTCGGCGGGGTCGGGTCAAATCCTATCACTGTTTTCACTGCAGGATATACTTAAAGAAACGATTTTATAACCATTTTAAAGATTTTAGTTTAGGTTCAGGTTATTAATTTATCATTTCAGTTATCTTAATGTTAGTATTATTTTTCGGAGTTTAATTATCAAATACGAAGTTTCACATCATTTTCTAGTATATGACAATTTACACAGTATTAAAATACTTTATTTAATAATAATTAACGTTAAAACGAAGCAATATAATATTTTGTATTCTTAAGTAACAGGTTGTCTGCAAAACGCTTTTGCCCCTTCATCCACAGATTTAAGATTAGGAAATAAACGGAGAGTATCATCAGACACGTTGGGAGGAATTAGAAATTCTGTGTTAGGGGATATGATGTTCTGTACAGTTTGCATTTTATTTAGATTTCTTTTTGGCATTAACTCAGTGTTTGAGACTGTGTCTAAATAGGCTTGATTAGTACTTAATTTATAAAGCAGCACACGAGTTTGATGTAAATATTATATTATACCTATAAAATGGTACAACTATTTCCTAAGCCTTAATTTATTTTTAAAAGTCATTAATTTGTTTGAATTCAAAAGTTAATGTAATTTAACTGAAATTATGCAATGTTAGTATTTGAGTTCTAAAAAAAATAAATGACTTTGTTATTGCATGTATAAAGTTTTTTGTGTATCGTGTTTGACAATTTATTAATTATGTATCCTGTCACATCAATGTTTTTCTTGGACTAAACTATAACATTTCTGTCATCACCTAATGACTAATCGTAGTAGTGCAGACTATATTAATATAGAATAATTTGTAAATAATTTTGATAATGTATCATAATATAATAGATAGTCTTTAAATTTTAATAATTTTAACTATATCTTGTATATCTGGGATAAGGGGACGTACCCTACCCAGTATGGCCCTGTGTTAAACACTTAATATTGCTTATATAAAACTTCATAAAAAGCGAATGTATAGCCATTAAATATGTGTATTACAAGATTGAATATTGCTAAGTGTAATATGCACACTATTAAACAATAGAGATTAAATTTTTTTTTAACACATTGAGTGCCAGGCCAAAAATGACAAAACTGACCATTCTGACCGGGACATTTGTTTTATAATGTGTTTATCATATAAATGTGTATCATTATCAATACACACGGCACAAATAAACATATTAGTTGTGTATTGAAATTGATACACATGGCACTCAAAGTGTTAATTGACGTAAGTAATGATTTGTTTTGTAGAAGGTATATTGAATATTGATTTTTATTCTCTTTTAATTTCAGCGATATCTATTATTAACCATTACAAAGATATGTGTAGTAATTAGATAGTGTTAAAATTTCTAAAGGTAAGAAATTCCTAAAATTGTTTTGTATATTGCTTTTCAATTTGTCCAATAATTAGCATAATATAACAATAATTGTTAGCTAACAAACGATTGTATTTTAATTATGACTGAAAATATGTGCAGTCAATTTGATACTTGATGTAATGCTATTATATGGTAATTCGCCATATTTGTGATATTTTTTCTAAGAAACTACAATAATATTAAACTTTTATGTGACTACCTACATTAAATCAACTTGGAACAACTTCTGTTGTGAATTTCGTTATTGTTTTGTAAAATACTAATGTTCCGAATAATAAATTAGTATAAGAACTATAAAACTCTAAATATTTTTTTGAATAAATATTGATAATTTAATGTAAATATAAAACTTAAAATTGATTCACTGATTATTCATATGGTACTTTAAGAACGATTTATGTTAAAGTGCCAATATTAGTTTGTAACTGGTAACTTGAAAGGAACAGACATTTGTTCGGTCCTTGACATAATATCTTCTACGTATTTCACTGTACAATATTGTGTGAAGGTACATTATACTTAATAGTAATACAAATACGATTACGTTGGTTATGCATTTCTGATAACCGAAGTCGTATACATAGATTATTGATTTCAAATTTAATATTACAACATATCACTTTCCTCCACTGAGCTGAGCGATGGGAGACAAGTATTCAATACACAGTGTGTCAGTGTGTATGTCTTTATTATTTTGAAGTGAAACATCTAATGCAGCAGGTGAGACTGGCTGTTGACGTCGCCACGCACTCGAATCTCTGGAATAAGTTACTCAAGTGTTGTACAAAATTATAAAATTTTCAATTTTCATAGCTAAGGATCGAAAATTTAAAACTAGGATTCTCATAAATAGTGCATACCAATACTGTAACCAACAAATTCAAAATATAATATAGAAACACATTTATGTTTTATATATATTTAAAGTTAAAATTTGGATGAAATTACATATTGAAAACAAGAATAGCGACTTAAGTTATTTTTTGTAATTTAAAAAATAACTGCAAAAATTTAGCTAATAACCGATGCAGCAAACTTTATAGCTTAATGGTACAATTCACCCAGAAAATTTAAAACAAGTAAAATATGTATGAAAATGGCCAGCAACAAGTATCGGCAGCACTTGAGTTAGAAAATCAACATTTTCAAATTGTCTTTATCGCCAGTTACATAAATGGTCAAACTCATTTTGAAGATCGCTTGACGTTCCTTCCCATAACTCATAAGTAACACAAACTGAATTTGAAAAACTATTTTCCATCTCTATCCTAGTTAAAACTAATATTTTAGGAATAATGTAATGTTATTATTATAATGTAATATTATTACGTATATAAAAATCATTTTTGACCTATGTAGACCTCTGATAAACGTGCCGACGCAAATTGAGTAGGTTGATAATATGATTAATGCTAACGTTGACGTTGCTTTTTTAAACTTATTTGTTTTAATGTTTTATTGATACAAAATATATATAATAACGTATTTTTCTTAATTTGGTATGTTATCAGGTTTATTTAAATATTTTAGTACGTATTATGATAAGTTATTATGACGTCCATGAAAATATTTTTGTAATAATTGCTCAACGAGTATTACGTAATTATTACTGAATTTTTTTTGACAAACAAGATGTAAAAAGTTGATAAAAATGTAATCAATTAAACTAATAAAAAATACATAGTTAGGTATTTTATTATTATTCTATCTATGAGATCATTTTGTTGATGGTTTAAAATAAAACAATTAAGTTTATTTTGATTAATGATTTATTATTCATAATTTAACTTTTAAGGGATTATTTGTTTTATTTATTGTATAGCAACTTATAAACAAATAATGCAAAAAAGTTGAACGTGGTGTTGGCCATTGCCCATTGGGCACTTGTGTTACTTTGGTCACCTTGGCCCAGAATAGTGTTGCATTAATATTATAAACTGGAAAGTAATGGTAAACCAACGATTCCTTATATTATATCTTCAATATATTTACGGTTGTAGTTTTAAATAAAAAAAGGCGGGTAAGTCGTGGATGTCGCTCTGCTGTACAGTAGGTTACAAGTGGGTTACTGTAATGGATGGAATTAAATTTGAATCCAATGATATTATATCATTGTATACGAAAAACGATTCTGAACGGAGATGATTTGTCAGTCTAGGATATATTATTTTTAAAGAAAAACTTATGGAGAACCTTGTACCAAATTTTAAAAACTTAGTTATAAAAGAAAAAATTTTTACGATTTTTCAACCACTAAATTACTTGCAAATTTTCGCAATTTTGACATATTTCGTATAAATTTGAACTTTAAATGCTTATAAATAAAAATTGTGACTAACGATTTTGGATTTTTTTTTATCACTGTGAGAACAACTTATAAGAAACCTTGTATTAAATTTTCAAAGTTTTCTATCCAACCAAAAATTTTTTATCGTTATTTTAAAAAAAAATACTTAGAAAAATTGAAAATTTCATTTGTCTATAAATAGCTCAAAAAAAGTCGAAACACTTTGAAAATTTAACCCTGTATAGACAACGCTAATATAAACATCTGTTGCAAATTTCAAGTGCTTACAATAATTATTTTTTGAGTTACAGTAAAATTAAGTTTTCGTTTTTGTCAAAAATTGGTTTTGCGTAAAAATTCGCGTTTTTCCGTTATTTTTTTAAGGTTTTTCCTGCCGCTTTTGAAAAGTATTGGGAAATTTTCACTTTTGACCCCCCAAAGTACCAACTAGATTCACTTTCCTTTCAGAAAAGGTACAACTTTTGAAAATCGAAGCATTTTTACTGCTCCAAAAGTTGTCGTCAGACACAAAAAAAAAAAAAAAAAACACACATCATTGTAAAATCAATACATTCATCACTTCGTTCAGAATCTAAAAACACACATCACTGTAAAATCAATACATTCATCGTTCCACTCAGAATCTAAAATACGAAAAACGAGATATTATGCAAAATCGATTAGATTTTTTTTCTTGTAATTCAAAATTGAATACAACCGTAGTTTGAAAAGACGACATTTTTACAAAATATTTAAAATAGAATTTCTTAGACATAATAATATACTTTAAAGTTTAAATATTTTTAAATATATTTTGGTTCTCTTTGTACTATTTATAATTATTTGCAAGTAAAAAAATGGTTGGCAAGTGGCTGTCGCTCTGCTGACAGTTGGTTACAAGTGTGTCACTGTACTGGATATGGTGTTAAATTTGAATTCAATGATATAATAATATATTAATATCATTGTATACGAAAAACGATTCTGAGCAAAGACTAGGTCAGCCTATGATATTACCAAGTATGTTTGATGATATTATTGTGAATAAAGTAATTTTTTACCTATTTGCGTGAAAACTTGTTTCAAATTTTTAATCTTTAGCTATAAAAGTTGAACATTTTATATATATTTAACTACTAAATAATTTGTAAATTTCAATTTGATAAATGTTACCAAAATTCGAACTTTAAATGCTTATAAAAAAAATTGTGCCTATGTTTACTGCTAAAATTATTTATAGAATCAACTGCTTCCGCAATGAAAATCAAGTTACGAATTCCGAATTTGTGGTTACTAACTAATGATATAATTTACTATGGAAAATTCTGACAGGTGCCAGGGTAACATACCTTAATGGCAATATATTGTTGAAAACTATTTTTTTTTTGAATAAATACACAATATTGTTTTAAATCTCATAATCGAAATTAATATTCTTGTTTTATGTTATACTAGCTTTATAACCCGACCTAGCGCTCTAGAAAAAAACGAATAATTGTAAAATACGACGTTATACATGTATATCTCAGATTTAGTGTTCCACGGTAAGTTGTAGATAGGTATACTCGAGCAAATCGGCATAAGTGTACCTTACTTAGTGAACTAATTCGCTCGAAATTGGAAATCTGACAGTTACTGATTGGATATAGCATTCGGTATAATATGTATATGTTCAAACATTATATAAACTTAATATATCATTTGGTATAATAATAATATGTTCAAACATAGATCAAGCTACTCTATACATTTTTCCGATATGTTTAAGAACAACATCTGAAACTTTTATCAAAACTAGTCATACGGACATTACCTTTTGTCGTACATTTGAATAACGAATAATTAATTAAATATAATTTTATTTCATTTCAAAATAATTCCACAGCGCATGGTAATTCGGCTAGTTTCGACTAACTTTTTTTGTAACTAAAATAGCAACCCTATACTTATATTATGACGTATATTATAAGCAAAATTCATATGCGACTGTGTGAGGTATAGGTATTAGGTACTTTATAGCAACATATTGAGGTTGAAAATATCGAAGCAAAGAAAACTCCCAGAGTTTAAAGGAATATATTATATATGTGCCAAATTTGGTGCCAATTGGTTCAGTAGTTATAGTTTCCAAACGTTCGTTCACGTATATTATAAAATATTAATTATTATAGGGGGTTCTACACTTTTGTCCCCTGCTGGCTCCACCCTCGCAGATCAGCAAGGATCACCCCCCCCTTTTTTCATCTTGAAATTTAACATCTATAATTTAAAATATTTTAAAATAATGTATACTTACGTGGAGGATAAAATAAACATTTTTGTACAATAGCGAAATACAAACAAAAGAGTGTGAGACCGCTGTACGTAAATTTGAGGCCAATCGAGTGGTATGTAGCTGTTATATGGTACCTACTGGGAGTGTTTCAGAAGACTATAAAGTAGATGTTTTCTTAGCCAATTTTAGGTGTATCCAAGTCGATCTAGAAATAGCGATAGTGCCTGAGCTCACGAGGTTCTCCGATCGCAGCGGGATCAGAGGTGTATTCCGAGTAGAATTGGTCGGCGTTATTAGGGATCCAGGGGGGGGGGGGGGTGCAACCTCACCTGCTGTTCGTCCGCGGCGGCGCATCGAATCTCCGCTGCCGCTATTGGTATACTGACGTACAACTACAACAACTACGGTACTACTACTACTACAACAACTACAGTGGTTGTGGTGACCGTGCGCGCCGCAACGTACAACGTCGTCGTCGTCGCCGTCTCGTACACCTCTCGTGCGTGATACCAGTCCTCAGTTAGTCGACAGTTTCGTCTCGTCGTCGACGGTGTTCTGCTGTTGTCTCTGCACCGATATATTTCACACTCTCGAACTATCTGTCCTTCTCCGAGTGGTTCCGCACCGCAAGTATCGCCGTTCGTTCAATACCAATATATTATTATCTTTCCGCAAACGTCGTCAACTCTTAATCGTAATTATATAATATTTGCGCGACGCAATAGTATTACATATTATTACAATCCAAACGGATTGTATACCTACTACTCACCGTGTTTGTGCGAGAAACTCGAGATCGACATGCAGGAACGTTTGACCACGACGTGTCTGTTGAAGGAGGCGCCAGTCAACGAGGTAAGCGTAGTACAATAAAATTA
Organism: Acyrthosiphon pisum; assembly: GCF_005508785.2. NCBI lineage: Eukaryota > Metazoa > Arthropoda > Insecta > Hemiptera > Aphididae > Acyrthosiphon > Acyrthosiphon pisum. Next base: position 59,461,203 of record NC_042495.1, read on the forward strand.
TATTTAATCACTATTAGAAGGTATATAATATACGGTTTTAAGTTAAAAAGTATACCTATCAAACGCGTAATAATAAGTATTCACATTCGCACAGAACGTCACATCCACTTGTTTATATCCCACTAAAAAATATTGTGTATAGGTACCTACAAAGTATTATAATGATATACTCTCGGACATTTGTATTATAGGTGTACCTACCTAATAAAGTTAAATGTTTATTTAAAATTATTATTGAAATATTAAATATTAATATTATTTTCGGTCTAAATTAGATTATTATGGTTCAATCATTTTAAATATTATATAAAAAAAATACTTTTTTGATCCTATATCAAAAAAATTCTTATAAAATAGGTGAAGCCGGGTAATAGGCCCGGTTTATATACAGAAAGTATTGCCGTGTTGTTTTATAATTTTTTTATTAATTTGTTATGTCAGTACAACGGCACCCAATTTTATAATTTTATTATTGTATTTACGAAAACATTTTTTTAGTATTTAATTCGACAAATTCGATTAATAAAAAAATATCAGTATTATATTATATACGTAAAAGGTACAAATATTTTTATAGTTAAACAAAACCTTAATTCTTCTTTTTATAAGTATTAATACCTAGTAGGTTTAATAGTATTATTATTTATTAATTATACTAGATTATCGTATAGTATTATATCGTAACTTATGAGGGTATTTATTATTTTATTATTTAAACCTAAACCGTAAACTCCGATGATATTATTGTATAGTTAATTAATTATTTTTAGATTGACGATCAATTTTTTTTTATGTGGGAAAGTTAAATATTTTTTATGTGCTTGATTAAAATGTAGAGCATATAGAAAACTATATTATTATTTTACAAATTTCACCATTTTGTTTTAATGTTTAATTACATTGTAAAATGTAAATGTACCTAATTACACTTGAATTAAATGAATTAAATGCAGGCAACAGATTTATAATGATGGTGGGGACCGGGGGGTCAAACAGCGATAATTTCATGTTGTTCCGCGGCGCGTACTTATTACCAAGTACAAACTGACTTAATGTAGGTAGGCGTGCGCAAAATTTAAAAGATTATAATTGAACCGGACTCCTGCCAACCAACTTAAGATATAACGATCAATAACAAATAAAATCCTATTTGGTCAGATTAAAGTACACTTTTTATCAAAAATTATAAGTTATTATTCTATTTAAAAAAAAAACCTAATATGTGAATTCGACATCTCTCATTATTAGGCCTCTGAATATATAATTATTCATGTAGGTAAACAGTTTAATCATAAGAAATACGATACGGTAGACACTTCTATGTCAAATTCGTTCAACAATATTGCATTTAAACTTGGTATTTTATTTGTGTATTAAAAAATAAAATCCTTTGATACAATATGTGGCGTTATACATTAAATAAGATAGGACCCTTCAGACCTGAAAAATAAAAATTACAGGACTTACCTATAGCCTATAAGTATGCCTTATAAAACGATCTGCATCTACGCATGCCTATGTACAAAGGCCTCTCTCAAAATAGGTCGTCTTGACTAGATTGTTGACCGTGTAATAATTATACACTTTACCACAGCGGTATTTCAGGGAAGTTAGTGTTTTACAACCACTTGGAAACTTTCCGTTTGATATTCCAAAATTAACTCAGAACTTTCGCTATACTGCAAGTACCACGTAGCTATATAATATATATAATAAGATAGAGCTTTATACCTATATACGTATAGTATAATAAATGTATATAATATATTAAACTAACGTACACGTATAATAAATAATTTTACAGAATCACCGGGGGTGGCACCGGGCGACTGTTTTTGAGATGCCGTAATTATATCCATGCTAACTGTAACTTTAAACTTACTATACTTTATAATATTATTATTATACTTTTGGGCACACAGTATTGTGCTCATCATTGTCGCGTCGTCCGAACTAAAGAGCGCGTGACATGTGAATTGTCGTATACCTACACTGCTATAATAGTAGGTACGTCGATAACAATATATTGAAAATTTGAAAAGGTCTATTCACGTGAGAGGGTGTATATATTATCTTATATTATATTGGTGCGTATGATTTTTGCAGATTTATCTATAATAGGTACCTACCATTGCTATATTTAATACAACTACAAACCCTTTCCTACACAAACCGTATAGAGAAATAACCCTTTTTGTGTCTGCATATAGCCTGGCATTATTCGCAAACCGCACAATGTAATAACGCACCCGCGCCGCATACCTTTTCTTGAGACGAATCCGCGTGAACACTTCTATGTTTGTTGTTCACCAGCATAATATGTATAATATATTTTATTGTACCCGTTCGAACACAGGCCAGATGTCACGTCGCTGATGACTTGTACGCGCTTGTATCTAAAGGCTCGATATTTATTATATTTGTATACGATTATACGTACAGCGAAGTACCTACGCGAATTATGCTTCTTAAAAATCCACTGAATCATCATTCATCGCACAAGGATTGCACGGTGCAAAAACAATACAACAAACAACACAACTATTAGTCTATTCGTGATATTACGTTCGTTGAAACTTGCTGCGATTAAATTTTTTTATTTTTCTCGGAGCGTTCGTCCACGGATAAAATGGCAGATGGCGAAACGGCCATGTGGGGTGATATAGGCTTATTATTATTAATAATATAATATAATATTATACTTATATATAGGTACGGGTTTTTTATTCTATGTTTTCAAATTACGTATACACTCTCACCCGCCAGCTGTGCTTGTTCTCTCCATTAGGAATATTCGACACGGTCGAAGAATAAAAAAAAATAAAACAAGTGTTTACTCAGACGCATGTACGATGTACGATGAATCGAACTGTTTTATTTTTATGTGCGTTTTACGTTTGTATTTTTTTGGCTAACTTTACTTGAATATGATAAATTCTGAGTTATACTTACAGAAATTATAATAATCGATGTGATAATTTGGTATTGACGATTAATAATTACGTAGGTATATCTGTAAAGTATGTGGTCTTATTACTGTCGTGTTCGTGTCGGCGTGTCGATGCTCCTGCAGAATAATTGCAATATACGTATTATAGAAGTTATTTCAATAATATATTAATATAATTGTATTCGACGAACACATTTAACATATTAATTGCGCCTACATCTTGATATTATACGCCCCTATACGTTTGTTTGATGATATTATCATGATTTGTGCATTTAATTTAGGATTTATCATGTAGGTACATAATAATATATATAGTATATATTATATAGACTGTAGGGCCGTATATTACGACAGTACGATATGTAATATGTAAATATTGTTAATCATTGAAATTATAACACGATTCGGGATTTGTGTCGTGTATACATGAAATTGTCGTATACCGGTAGAGCTTTAATAATAATAATAAATGCACATACACACATGTACGGTGTCTGAGTATGTCGTAAACGTGACGAACGGATCTGTAGTGGTTGTCCATCAGTCCAACATGCGACCACGTCCACCTAGACCCACACTTATCGTTCATATTATATAATAATATAATAATATAATAATATTATTATTATTATTTCTTATCATACCTACGTGTGCAAAAATGAACAGAATACCTTTAAACGGACCATTCGACGTGTGTGGAAAAAAACTGTAGTTTGATGAAGAAAAAAAATCACCGAAATATTTCTTGTAACGATTACCTATTATCCAACATACACGTGCTGCGGGGCCCGGGAGGTTATAATATTATTATTGTCGCCGCCGTAAAACCGAATCATTATTATAATAATTAGGGACCTCCACTTTATATACATAGTTATACACATTATATATCCACCGCCGGCAGACAAAAATTATAGTTATTCGCTACCTACGAAAATAAAAACAATATTACCTACACCGTGAGGCAGGAGTGGGAGACGCCCGGCTATGAATTTCGGTTTTAGCCTTAATAATAATATACGAATTATAATATTATTATAATATAGGACGGCGCCGGGTAATTACGTCCGGGTGTTGGTCGGAGGTGGGTGGAAAATATCATTGTTTATAATTCGTAAGAATATTAAATGCTATTATTGGTATGTTTATATGATGTTTTTATTATTATTTAGATTGGTTTTGATTTTTTGAATTCATGCGTGATGAATTACGCACTCCGAGTGCGTATATAGTTAAAAATCGTATAGGTAATCGATACAATTTTTCCCTAAGCTGGACACAACCGAATTAATAATTAAATAATAATAATGTAATAATATGTTGTATTAATATGTCATACGCGGTGTTTGGCCGTCTCGTCGAGTCCCACGTCCGCTGGTATTTGGGGGTAAAGCCTTGTTGATTAGGCATTATACACGTGCTCATCAATAATAGAAATACCTATTTTCGGCTGTATAATTCACGGGTTTTGTCAGGAAATGCGTCACAACAAAAAAAGGTCATAATAATAATTTATGCTTCACTATATAATATTGTGGCCCGCAGGGACCTATATAGCCGATGCGATGTCATTTTTAATCCGTGTACGCTTCGCATGTAATGACTAATGATGGACTTCAATATAGGTACTTTACTTCGGTGTAATGATGATCTTGACAATCCTTTTCCGTAGTTCTTATAGGGGATGCAAATGAAATCCTTCTAGTATGCGTAGGTACTAGTGTTCTGGAGAAAAGCCTCACACACTCTATTGGCCGCTCGCATCGTTGTCAGCTGCGCATAATATTATAATAATATTATACACTGTAAACTCTATATTATTCTAATTCATAATATATATTTTACCGTCGGTGGGTACAAACACGTTATATTTTTCGGTTATTAGCATTATTATTATTATTACAGCTACCTGCGCAGTATTATAGCAGATAACACCATTTACCAGTTTCCACCGATATGTAGTTCACGTTAATCCCATAATCTTCTAGTACTTATATTATTCAATCTTTCATTCGTACCTATATAATACCTACTTACATGTCTCGTAGATGTACAAATATTTGGTCATAATATTATACTGATACAAATGTGTTTTTTTGTTTACAGCTGATGGCCGTCCAAGAAGAATCAGGATCCGCCTTGCCCGTCGACATTTTCCGTGAGTATTACCCGTCTTTGTGATTTGTCATCTTATAATATTAGGTATAGGGAATATCAAACGACGACTACTTGCGCTATAATATGTAATACCATTGATTATTAATACTACTGTTTATAATCAATGGTAATACATTATAAATTCGCATCGTATTCGAGCAGACATTGTATTATTTTGTACCTACAACACGTCAATTCATTATTATATGAAATACAACTATACATATGTGTGGCATAGGCAATTATTATGATTTTAATAACGGGATTTGTTCATTTTCACAGAAGTGGCCGAACTCGTAGCTGGTTACATGGATTGCATGGAAGAGGCCCTCAGATACCTACAAGAAGTCGAAGAGTACCCCGAAGAACACCCCGCGGTCCAAGGGCTCCGCAGCCACCTGGACCGATCCAGGCAGAAGCTCATGGACCAAGCGCTTATGTTGCAGGCTTGAGGCTTGACAATCGTATTATTATGATTTACATATTATAACAAACGTTTAATATTATTATGGATTACCTATACTGTAAGGTTATACGTGCACGGTTGTATTTCCTGCAAAAGGGACAACCGAGTTTGTGTCGTTACCACAACCGTATGTATTATTATTATTATTATTAACTATATTTATAGTATTATTTTTTTTTCTCTTTCGTTTTCACGTGGCTGTGTTATACAGAGCTGTGAGGCACTTTTGCTGCTCTCGCTGAACGAAATGGCTATTAAAAAAAAAAAAATACCAATCATACTTAAATCCTGTTTAAATAAGTTCCGTTTGTATATAAGGTAGTTACATGTATATAATATTATATACATGTTACTACCTTCAAACCTGCACTTATTGTATGTATTATTATGACGTATTGTTTAAATATTTTATTATTATTTATATATTATATAGGAACATTACTATACTGTATACTCACGACGACGACGTACCTAAAATATCTATATAAAATTATAATAATATAATCGCGATGGTCTACGTCTCGAGGGCGCGCGCGTGTGTGTCCGTTTTTGTTGTACGGGAACAATATAATAATATAATATAGGGAGAAAGAAATCTAGTTTTTTATTTTACATTTTTTTCCAAGAATTAATTACCGTCGCAAGTATAATATAGCTGCTCTTCAACCCGGAGACAAAACATAGTGCAGGGTGACCCCGTCAGGCATAATACCATTTTTTTTTTCCACTGATTGATTTATAGTTAGCTATAATAATATCGTGTATCCTCTCGTCGTCGTCCGGTGGCTATTTTATAATCGTTTCGGTAATTATTATAATAAACATGGACGACGGACGTATTCCCGATCGATTTTTCATATTTTTTTTTTGTTAGTTTGGTCGCGAAAAAAATTGAGTTTTTTAAACAAATAGTCCTACGACAACCCAATAACACCGGCCGTCCACTTCCACGACCAGAGACCACACCTATACTTATATTATGCGTACGTGTTATTATTAATATGAAATATTATATTGTGGGGGGCTCACCTGAACGTCATAAAACGATTTATAAGATATTTACGGCGCACGTGTAATTAATTTCGATTAATTGCGCCGCGGGGAGTCGCGAGCGCGCGCGCAATAAACTCGTTCCCAACTTTTTTTTTTCTATCTTTTATAATTTTTTACCCGTGGTAAGAACTAAAATTTAATTCGTAACACGCGAGCAACGAAGAAAATGTCGTTATTCCTTTTTTTTATATATATATTTTCGTTCATGTGCTTCACCTTATATATATATATATAATATATTACGTATACCTGTATAATGTAAAATATTATATTATAATGTCTGTAAATGTAATCGGTTAGAAATTTGCACTTTTGCAACGCGTCATCCGTGTCCTAATTATTAATTTTCTTTTTTACAATGTATTTTCTTTTTTTATGTTTATTATTTTTATTATTATCATTATTATGTCACTCGATTTTAAGAAAGGTGTATTTTTGTTACATACTTCATTATTTTGTAATATATTAGCATTATTGTTATTGAAAATGTCTGACAGACTTATTTATTTATAGCTCGTATTATATAATAAACCTATTTATGATAATATTGTACCTGCATGTATGTGAGTACTATACGTATATGTATTAAGTATATTGTATATATTATATTATGCAGAATGCAGATAGGTAAGTATAATGCATCGTCACAATACACAATCGATTTTTTTAAGGTATATAATACATTATGCATATTATTGTAACTGAAATAAAGTTATAAATTTGATTATCATTAAGATAATAGCTCTTAATCATGTGTGTGGGCTATCCGTATCGTCATCAACGTCGTCGCCATCGTAAAAAAAGCGGAGATGCATAAAAAATATAATGCTTAGAGGGGTTGGCTTTATGGATCGCTGCAGTGAATTGATCACTTCGGTTAGGCGACTAATGAGAAATGGACCCCAATTAAAACGAGTTCAACTGGTTTAGTTTAGTTTTATTTTCGCAAGTCACCGACGACGCCACCTCCGTCGTTAAATCGACGAGCCCTTTCGTTTTTATTAATCGTTGCGACGTACAAGGTGGTACATCCTTTTAATAATAATAATAATTATTATATGTTTTCTATAGGTAAATACTCCTGAGTAAATAACAATATTGAAAAAATATATAGGAGGAGGAGGCGACGACGGGCGGAAAACCGTATAATATGATAATCGAAAAACGGGCCATTAGCCAGCACATTATTTCAACTACTTGGACTCGTGTCCTAAGTGTATTATATAAGTACCTATAGGCTATAATATACTAATATTATACTATATAACAATATATATAACATACTACCATTATGTATAGTATTAATTAGTTGAACAAACAAATAATAAACGGTGTTTACTTTAGGTTTTCATGATAATTACCGTAATTGGATATAGGCGGCGGCTGCCGCTGTGGTCTGAATTTTTTGTTGTCAGTGTCTTAAAAGGGATAATAAATCGAAAGATAAACGATAAGGTGAAAAAAGTCGATAATGAATGGAAGTATGGATGACCTGGCGTTTTATAGCAACGACGACCACAACAGTATAACAAGAACAACACAATAACTTCTGATAATGAAACGAATTTCTTTTAAATTAAAAAAGCAAATGCTTGTAGGTTGTTTATATGAATATACACTCTGTATAGTGGCTGTTTATATTGGATATTTTTTTTTTCATTTCTCTTAAAAAGCAAACAATTTTTTACATATACAATATGTCAATATATTATTACATATTATATGCACCCAGGTCCCAGGTGCCTGTACGATAAAATAAAAATAATCGTCGGTTTTCAAATTATTATCAATATTAATAAAATATTATTCAGCTGCTGACGTCGTACCGACCTTACTATATCTGACCTAGACATGCGGAGTCAAGGAATTGGTTGCGATAAGGAAACAGGATAATATTCTTATAATAGTTTTTATCCAGATAAAAAATACCTGCGGAAAAAAGTAAATAAATAAAAAAAAACTTAAGTACGACGTATATACGATTATATAGCTACTAAAAATACGATTTTTCGTTTATACAAGTTTCGTGTGTAAGTATAAAGCAAAAAAAAATATGATCTCAATCTTGTTTTTTTTCACAAACAAAACAGTGCACTGGATTATTATTATTATTAGTTTTTTTTCATAGGTGGTAAACATTTTAAGACTCACTAGGGAGAAAAAAATGAAGTGCAGTCGTAAAGGCGCCTAGAATATTGACTATAATAACACTCGTACGGCAATCTGTAAAGTTTTTATTTTTTTCTTCCATCGCACGGATTGCGCTAAGTAATGCGACAGTTTAATACTATTATATTTCGTATTTACTATTTAGTGTGTGTAGTAAAAGTTAGATGAAATATTATATAACAATTTAATTTGTTGGATAATTTTTTATTACGTGCGCTTTTATAACATTATTACACACTTAAAGCGCACATGCCCAACTCGGGTCTTTCGAAACGTAACGCGTCGTTTGTTTACCAAGGATTAAGCACCGGGCTGCACTCAGATATAGATGAGGATAAACGCGCCTTTAATGTTTACAGATTTCTTAATTTCTTTTAATGGAACAATTTTACACCCTAACTTGGCCGGATCAAGGTATTTTGTACGTCTAGATAAATATATCTTTAGTCGTTTCCTTCTTAGTGTTCTGCTAGGTATACTACAATAAAAAATTGACACATTTTTAAAATTTTGTCTATAATATTATCAGGAAAGTTCAAGAAATTCTACATGTCACGCATATTTTTTTTAAGCTATACCTAATTACACCACCTTTACATATGAAAAACACACAATTGAAGTTAACATAATTATGTAGGTTAATCAGTTTTGTCTATAAAATGGATTTACCTCTTTTCTCCTCTAAGTGTATCAGAGTACCCTGACGGTAAAATACATAGGTTTGATGTTCGAGTGCCTTAGATACTTGGTCTCAGCATTTTAAAGATAAAAGTAAATCAGTCAAATTTAGAATACACAATATGATCCACCCACTAATCCAATCCAAGGTATCCACCAGAAATAAATTATTCATTTATAAAGCTATGATCAGACTAGTGTGGTCCTATAAGCTATATTGGATCTAGACATGGGGATGGGGATCTTTTAAATCGACCAACTTAGAATAATAAATGCATGTTTTCCAATCAATCTGCTCCTTGGTTCATAACAATTAATAACTTACACAATGACTTCAAAATTCCAACGAGTACTCAATTAAACAAATCGTGCTATCTTTTATTGATTCAAAGTTAACTCAACATCAAAATAAACTTATTAATCAACAGCCAGGTTCAAAGATTAACAATTTAATCTATCGGGTGGTACTGAGTGTTTTCCAAAATCAGTTTTTACAATAATTCCAAGTTGAAACTTTCAACATGTAATCAAAATTGATCATTATACTTTTTTATCCAAAGATTCTAATTATGCATTTTAACAATAATAAAAAAAAGTATGTCAGAGAATATCTAAAATTATACGATAACTACCTATACATCGTTAAAGTGGTTTTTACTTTTCCCTCTTCTGATTATTATTATTAAAAATAAAGTAAGTCCAAGTTTAAAGTCCAAAAAAAAACTCAAGTACAGCAACTAAATAGATTAAGTGCTTAAAGACCAAGATAACACCACTTAGAAAACAATTAAATAAATATATTATGTAAAAATGATAAACTAAATATCACACCAGCTATTTTTTATTTAAATTGAATAATATTCTTTTTAATAATAATTTTCTAGAAATGAAGATGTTATTGAATCGCCACGATAAACACATTAAATACAAATCTATGTACTGAAAAATATGGTCTTTAAGCATAGGTGCTTAAAAGTGTCTAAAATTAGAGTTTGAATAAATGTATTGTAATGAGTTAAAAATAAGGGAGTAATATTGTATTTAATAATGAATTAGGTACTTAAAATGGGATAAAGAAGGTAAAATGATAAAGTAATATTTGTAAGGTAAATTATTTGATTGTTCAAATATAATAATATGTACAATATACAATATATATATATATTAAAGTAGTATATTAGTTTAATTTAAAATAGGGTTAGCATGCATTAACGCTTGGTGAATCATAATGTAGGTACCTATGTAGGTATGCCATATGCATACCACGAGTCAAGTTATGTGAAAAAAATACCATTTCATCTCTATAGTGAAAACAAAGAATACAATTGGCGGAATTTATAATAATTTATAATAATCCAAAGTCGAGGTGAAAACATTATAAAATATAATTTATATTATATTATGATTATACACGCACGTACCGTGTGACAAAATATTCATTTTTGTGCGGGCGTTTGGGAAAACTTGTTTTTCAAATGCAATATAATATAGTGTGAGTTAAATATTATTTTGAAAACGGAGCCAATATAAAAAAACATGTTATTTAAACACAATAGTTTTGTTCGAATTAATTCACGATAGGGTCTCATTTGACACATTTAAGATTGCATGATAAGTTTAATTTGTAGGGGGGAGCAATAAAGCATATATATTTTAAGTATAGGTAAATATAGCTTAGCTAATAATGTAGATAGGAGAATTATGTCATGCTAAAGCATACATGAGCCACTATTTTAGTATTTTTCCCATGGTACTTGGCAAAAAATGTTTTTGAAATTGTGTTGAAACCTTGGAAATATGTCGGAAATGTTGGATCCAAAATTCGAGGGTTGAAAATTATACCGATGACAAAATGATTAGCAAGACAAAATTATTTATTTTTCGGATGCTTAGTTCATTTTTAAACTCAGTTTTTGCATTGTGCATTCATACAGCCCATAAACCAATTTCTGAATTCCGACGATATAAAATTATTATTATTTTTTTAATTAAATTTTTTTTTTGAGAGAGTTGAAAAAAAATCTTATTAAAGTATATTATTTATTTTAATGAAATAACTAAAATATTTAGGTAAAGTAGAGTTTTTGTTGTTTGGTTTTATTGTGAGTTATAATTGTTCCTTAATTTGAAAGTAGATACAAATATAATCATTTTTAAATAATATAATAGGTTAAGTATTGTGCCACAACTTGCAGCAACCAAATTATGTAATATCGTTAGAGGACAAGTTAAGCTAATAGAAAACACTAATTTCAAACCTTTACTTAGCCACTATTTTTTTCTGTATCCATTAATAATATAAAATAATATATTTAATATATTTTAACATTTCTAAAAAATATATATTATTTAAATTTTGTAATTTTTAAATCAATTAGGTAACCCGTCTCACTTGTCTAACGATTATTTGGAAAATATAAATTTATATAGGTTTTGAAAATAATTGAAAAAATCACGTTATAGATTGAAATTGTTGGGTAATTTTTAAAAATTAAATAATGTGAAAAACCTGCAAAAAATGTTTTTTGATTTGATTGGTATACCTACCTATCGAGAACCCGGTTGTGTTTTGCCTTACTCCTTAGCTTACCATTTCTGTGAACTATTCAAATACTACGAAGGGTTAAAAACATACCTAAATGCCGAGTAAGACCTTCGACATATGCAAGTCACTAATTAAAAATTGTTATAACAAAAAAAAATTCATACGAGCACTAAACACTAGATTTGTTCCCGATTTTTTGTCTAAGTGCAGACACTGAGCTCTGCATAAGTTGAAATTAAGATGTTCGTGTTATTATAGGTACCTATAATATTGTTATGTGTGTGGATTTTGCCAGTGGAGAATTTTACGATTTCAGCGCAGTGGAGTGGATTTGTAGGCGAATATTTACTCGGAACGCCTCTTAAATCTTCAAATAAATATTTACGTAAAAATGGCTGTCAGGTTATGGAAACTATGTAAAATAAAATAATAAATAACGCATCCGGCGTGCATTATTGTTTGACGTTTACATAACTGGGTGACAGTAAAATATTAATAAATCACGCAACTTGTTAATATGGAGTTGTTGATGCAACGCAGAAAATATGCAAAGTAGCTATACTATGTACGTTGTATCATACAAGGATCTAAGCATGTATAATATATGGGTTATTATATCGATTAAGTTCCAAAACATTATTGCCGAACTATGACAGAATAAAGGCAACACAAATTAATAGGTAGTTAGAGCATTTTTTTGTTAGTACCTACTATTGTGGGTGGGTGCTTAAGTTTTAAAAATAATTATGCCAAAGTTGTTTCAAAAGACATGGATGCCTCTGAAGACCGTTTGACGAAACGTATTCGGTGTATAAGGTTATATAATACAATATATGTGTCGTGGCTATTTTTTGCTTAACAGTGATTTTTAAAAAAGAAAAATATGAATGGTATTGTCCGTTTAGTTTTTATGATAGGTACGTCTTTTATGCTAGTGCTGAAACATCCAATATACAATATCTTAATTTTAAAACATTCACGATAATATTATATCTTATGTACCTAATATCTAATATATAAATAACGATCAGTCGTTTCCATCGCAGAAGACAGTACTGCACGCACATAATAATATTATACGGAACCTACATTCGAACCAATACGAATAACTTCCAAATAATATATTATACACAAAATAATAAATCTACTAGAAAACGTCAGTTTACAATATATATATATTATAGTGTTGCATGTTCGAAAAGCGTAATTTTCTACATATTTAGAACTGTGTTCGTTTAAAATCGCAGGTAGGTAAACCACTGCTATTAGGTACTACACATTTCGAGTAAAATAATTTGAAAACTTTTAATGGATATTAATTTTTAAAGGAAACAAAGCTCCTTTTCCGAGTTTCATTATCCTAATTGAACCGAACACGCGGTACCTACAAGGTGCACACACACACACACACACACACACACACACACACACACACACACACACACACACACACACACGCATCTACTATATGTATAAATACAATATATTTATCTTATTTATAGGGTACCTATGTACTATACCTAACCTATATATTATAATATATATTATTATAAAGACTAAAGAGTACTCTGTGGCTTACGAGATAATCCCATTGAAAGTTGTTTATAATAAATTGTTTAAAATATTACAAATCGTATACCTAGATATAATTAATATACATACTATAATATGGTTAGTTGCGTTTTATGTATTAAAAGCGTATGCTGTGTGTTATAATAAATTATTATGATATGAGTATTATTGGATTATTATTATTATATTAATATAATTTAATAATATTATATATTATAAAAATCTTAGTAGGTATATACCTATTAGCAGTATAACAATGAAACAAACATGACTTCAGTCTTCGAGTGTATACAATTTTTTACCTTAATTTTTTTGTGTAACAGAGTTTAGATAAATAATCTAAACAACAATTGGCACATTTTATTTACCTATTACTCTAATCAAAATCACCATAATATTATAAATGTATGGTTTGTTTATCCCGTCTTGTCAGCATGTCCACGGTGTATAGTTATTATAAAGATTTACGATTCATAGCCAACGTTAGTTTTTTTTTTAAATTAAGTAATAAATTAAAATCTTTGAAAAATAGATTAACCTAAAAATTTAGATAACGGGAGAAATTATTATCCATCCTGGTTCTCTGTTTGTGTGTGTGTGACGTGTGTGTCAGATACAAGATTCGCACAAAATTCTAATTATTATTAACTGAATATTGATAAGCAGGCGCGTGCTGTTTAGCCTGTTCCAAATCATGTGTACATAATTAATATATGTTAATCCATTTTGATTATGCTTAAGATGGGTTTTTTTTCTATGGGACTAGAGTTACTTGCGTTATAAGCTTATAACCATATTATTACATAATACTATTAACGACGTTGCAGTATTATACTTAATAGTTGATTTTCCTATAGGCTATATTATAGTCTATTGTATACAAATATAGTCAAATATAGCTACAATATTGTCGAAACGAGGTTTTATGTGAACATTGTGATGGCTAAGCTAGTATTATGTTGAAATATGCCCAAATTTTCTTTTAAATTCATTTCTAAATGGATTCAATTGACGGTTTCTTGGTAAATTAATGTACACAAGTAGACGTATTATCGATTTGATTATTTTTAAATATTTTTTCCGCATTACTTATAGTCTGTCTCACAACAGAACATGCCGGTTCTTCGCACCTCCCCTCCACATCACCCTGCTTACAACAACGGTTTCCCTATATAGCAGGGTGTTGCGTGGGGACGCGTAGATAAACCGATTTTGGTCTGGCTACGGCATGATCACTCGTGGGACAGAGTATAGATGTTATATGGTTTTTTAAACCAATTTTTAGTAAATATGATTGAATAATTCTATTATTATGGAAAATAAACTACGTAAGTATCAGCAGTCATATTCTTATAATAACATTATAGTTCAGTAGAAAACTACATTTAGCACAGATATGGAATTGGAGTAACTGCGGTATAGGGACGTATCAATATAAGCGACTTGAAGAACACGTATTTTATTTTTTAATCTCCTGGAATTTAATTTCAATAGCGATGTATTGGTGACGGTGGTGTGTATGGAGGTGCTAAATTTTTTAATCATGTTATATGGACCGCGTTTTCTATACTGTCGTGATAAGCCTGAAAACTACGATGTGGGTGTCTTTATAATCACTTCATAATATTATCTAAAATGTGAACTGCTTCCGCCCCTCACATACTTTAGATTAAATACTTTATGAACATTTATAAAATAAAAAACTACCTAAGCTTTCTTTAATTTTGTCCTTGGATATCACCATAAACAGTAGACACTATAATCGATGCAGAACGTTGTTATAAGATAGGTATGTAGTATGTACATACAATTTGAAATACATACAATTAATATACCAATTTAAGTATATTGCGTATTTTGCAATATTATGTTAACCGATATATTTTAACCTTTTGTTCACTCTTTTTGTATAAAATATTAATGGATAAATCTAAATTATTTGAAAAATCACGATGGATATTATATTTGTAATATACTAATATCTATACTAATAAGTATAACAATCAACAACGGTTAACATTTAACTAAAAAAAAATAATAATAAAAAAAAAGAATGACAAGTTTTTGCTAGAACTTCTGACCAATAATATTGGAGCACAGTCAAGTTTTTCACACATCATGTAGCAGAAAATTCCCTAGTAGAGACCATAGATAGGTAGGCTATTTAAATATCTAATATTATTTACAACATAACTTTTGTATCATTATTTAAATACGGCCATCGATGATTGATGTGAAATCATTCAAAGTGTATTATAGCGTACGGATAGAATCCGTTGATTATTTTATTAAAATATATATAGGCAGGAACGCTAAGACCGATTTGACGGCAAGGTACCTATATAAATCGTAATAATAGTAGATTATATTATAAAGTAATACGGTCATGAATATTTATGAAATGCGTTTAAATAAAATTCATTTTCGACTTAATAATTCCGTACATTGTCGCACGTCTTGAAAATGTAATTTTTTTTTTAATCTCATCACTGCGAGTTTATATCCATAATTATTACCCTGTAATCATAACAACGACTAAATCCAATTTGTCTATCGTCTCGGTTATACATATATTTTGCTTTTCATGACGGTGTCGTGGTTTTTAACGTGTTTTCCGACGGAAAGGAATTTAATTACTACGCTGTATTATAATAAATTAAAATATTCCCGGCTAAATTACTCAAATCACTGAAAGACACTCTATATAAAACGGTCATGTTTACGCGTTTTATTTAAAATGTGATAAATTTAATAATTATGAATTAACAAATATGATTCAAATCTGTAATAAATATAATACAATTATTAGCACGGTCTTTATTTTATTTGTGTTATGTACGCGTTTACGTTATTTATAACAATCTAAATTGTATTCTCATTGGAAATAATACGTTAACACTTCTTATTGGGCTCATAATAATTATATCAACAGCAAACGTATTTTCGCGGAATATTGTGCATATCGCATACACACAGGTCAGAGAAAATTCAAAGCTTCCGGTATCATAATAATTGGTAGGCCCGGGTTAAGCTAAAATATTACTTAGGCAAGATTTCAAAGGCGTCCCCACCGCTCATATATATATATAATATTTACACAAAAATTGAAAAATGTGAAATATAAATTAAACATTTTTAAATTCTATTAGTACACATTAATTTAATTTTAATATAATATAGAATACCTACACGAAGATTTATAATAGGTTTAAAATCCGCAGTGTGGTGCCCCTTAGGCGAGCCTGAAAATCTTAGCACTTTAAGAAAATATCTGTAGTTTACGTATTAATCCAGGTCCGTGTCATAAAGGCTGCTTAATTAAGTAACCGGATCTTAGCCCCCCCCCCCGCCAAAAAAAAAAAGAAAAAAAATTAATATGCATATATATTTATAAGCCCCTCCAGACAATACATGAGCCGACATGGTATATATATTTTACAGAAACTTAATAGGTAGGTGCATTATTCCAGACTTTCCCCTAAATACATGCACACATGGTTAATGGTGACCCTGTCAGGCACCCGAAGCAGATGCAATAATATGATACACAGTACAAACAGCATACCATCGACACTCATTCCACTTATAAATACAGTGCAAATCGGACGAATTTCCCGCCTTACCAGATTTACGGGAGTGGTAGGACTCGAATGGAGACGATAACAAGTACGGGCCAGTGGAAAAGGCCAAGGTATAAACATTTTAAAGGTATAAAAATTGGTATTAATCGTTTAATACCACGCGCGTGTGGTTGCACAAGTATTATAAAATATCTAATTAATATCGCCAACCCTAGGAAATTGCATAAGACAACCCAACAACGATGAATATTTTACAACTCATTGTATCTACACAAAATTCGATACCAACATCACGACATATATTATTTATTATATCTAAGCCTAATCTACAGTGAAAGTGTTGTGTGAAGTTTGCATATTCATTACCATCGCATACATCACCTTTCCATGACTTCATCGGTGATCCATTGCGTACTTTGACGTAGACACCTTGTATAAGCACTCGCCAGTCGCCACGATATTATACGACCGTGTCAATAATATACCTACTTATAAAAAAACTATCAGAGCATTGAAACCCTCTTTGAGAATAATTTCGACCGTCTGTGCCACTGGTTGCTGCTAACTTCCACAATAAAATACAATACAGTACAGGCACGGATCCAGAGCAAAGATCTGTGGGGGGGGGGGGGCAACAATTTTTTTACAACACAAATACAATTATAATAAATTATTATCCTTTATTCTTAATAAATAGTAGATATTACGTATAATAATATATTATATTATGAGACATATATTATGTGATTTGAAATATAGTAATATAGTAAGTTTTAGGATCTGTAGAATTATAAAAAAATATGTCTAAAATATGTCTGGGGGGGGCCTGGGCCCCTAGGCCCCCCCTGGATCCGTCCCTGATACAGTATCGCTTAAACGATTATTAAGTTGCTGCAGTGTATAATATGACGCGTTATACGCATACTTTGTATAATGTATCTTATATGTAAACAAACTTTGAAAATCATACCCAATGGTCGCTGCCTGAATAGAGAATAATAATAGCTATATAGTTCCCTATCCCACACCACGATGCCCGTCGAAATATCTGAACAAAATGATTTCCTGGAAACGTTGTCGAAAGTTTTAAATAGGAACCTTCCTCGTTCTTGCACTCAAACTTTTCTTATTACATTATAATATAAGCTGTTATAAACAGACTTTTCATCTCAGATATAAAGTTTCAATAATGAAGAATATTATTGTATGTATGTGTACAACCTTGATATCATATACACACAAACAGTTTTATTGTAATTATTATACGATTTGTTGTGTCCAACACAACAGCTATAATAGGTACGTATAATAAAATAATAATAAAAATAAAAATTACTTAAAAAAAAAACTCCTTCCGATTTAAAACTATATAACATTATACACGACATATTCAACCACGCCACGTACACGTGTTTAATACAATTATCGCGTGTGGGTATAATAATAATATATTTTTCATTTAATTAAGTTTAGAAAAACGAGTTCACCGTGTGTAATACGTCGCAGTACCTAATAATATTATAAGACAGTTCACGTATAGTTTTATGGTATAGGCATGGTATAGACTCATCAGTTTACCACTTTACGTGTGTATTATACAACTGTAGTACTCTCTAAACGTAGAGGGGCTATTTTGTAATTGCACAGTATTTTTGTATCAAATTAATAGACAGTGTTATATTATTATTATTATTATTATTATTATTATTACGGTCATCGTAAAATATTATATAATATTATAACAATGCCGTTATGACGTTACGAGTCTGATAAAAAAGGGTGGGTATAATGCGGTCGTATGGGATATATCTCTTTTAATAAAAAAATATATTGTATTATTATATTCAGACATATATTATATAAGCATATTAAAACTAATTACGACGTCTGGAGAATCGTAACGCGACTGTGTCGGGTATGATATTATTATTATTACTATTATAATGATCGGTATATAGGTATCTGTTTGTATGATTAAAAAAATGTATGTGTATAAACGTCGCTTGAATATTATACGATAGCTGAAGTATAAAACTCGTCGAGTGGTTTTTATACTAATCTAAAAAGAAATTAAAATGTATATAAAAAAAAAACCGTTTTTCGAGGTGATACTTTACGTTTAGTGCACGTGACATGCGCTTTTATGTTTCTGGAAATGTCGAATGAGTTTTATACCGTCGAGCATTAAAATACTTCGAAGGAGAGCAATTTCCGCAAAAATATTCCGAACCCATTCTGCAGAGAATATTATAATACTATTATGTACGACCACATTTTTTAACTATTAAATATTCTATAACAGCTCATTTAAACTGAATACTAAATAGTATCTGAATGTGTTAGTATTATCTACAAAAATTACTGTACCTGGAACACTATAATATTATAATATTATTGTGTGAGTCTGAATTTCAAATGTCACAAAAATTGAATATTCTGGATGCCGTATAGTGAATATTTCAAAATAATATTAGTTATACCTACCCATTTAAAGCTATTTAACACATTGGAAATGGACGTTTTCGAATATTTTGGGTTTTTTTTGATAACACATGTCAACTATTTTACAGTTAAAATTCAAAAAGTATTTAATCTTACAACTTGAGTTTATGTTTATAATATAAGGTTGTTCTTATAGAAATTAATTTATATTAGAAATATACATAACCACGATTTTTCTTTTATAAGTGTTTAAAGTTTACATTTTGACAAAACCACCAACATTTTCAAATTATTTTGTTGATAAAAATACATAAAATGTTCGATAACGACTTGAAACTTTTTCTATTACGTGTTTTATTATTTTGTAATTACAGTATGAACGATGAAAATTATAATAGGTACACTTGATTAATTCTAATTTATAAGTTGTACAATGAGTCTCTATTCACACCATTATATTTATATTGAACTTCAATGTTTTAGCAAAAAATAGATCAACCTACAAAATTATGAAAATAAAAATTAACCATCATCGTATATTAATATAACATAATCAACTATTATCCTTCAAAATAGATACTGATCCATCTTCCTGATTCCATCTCCCATCATCCACCTTTCTTTACTGTTCACAATCAGCTAACAATTTTCAGTAAAAATGGATTATTCTTAGGTACAGTGAAATTCTCATATATAACTAAGTCTCACGGGGAAAAAAAATCGTAATATAGAGGAATTTGTTAAAAAGAATTTATGCATAATTAACAATGAAGGTCATGGTTTTCAAAAATAATTCGTTAAATAGAAAATTTCGTTAGATGAAAGTCGGTTATATGGAAGTCAGTTATATGGAAGTTTTACTATATTTTAAATAGGTATGAAGTTAATTTCAGTATTTCACACTCGGATAGGTACCCGTAATACCTACTCCTATAATATATTGTATACAAATCTAAAAAGTATCGAATAATAATAAAATTATGGTCTTTGTTGTGCTGCACAAACTACAACAATAGTAACCAGTAGGAATAATCATCAATATCATAATATTAATATTGTGTAAGCCTCATCAATTCATCTGGAATGAGAAATTTAGTCATCCCTGCGCATGCGTAGAACTTTTTGATTTTCTCAATCCGTGAAACACTTGCTGGTATTTACGTACGATACGCGTCGATACCCATTACTCATTAGGTATTTACAACTTTACAAGCAACACTATTTAACACGGCCAGTGGCTATAATAGTGGCTATCGCTGCGAATGAAGTTTTCTGTTTAACATAAAATCTCGTATTGGCTGCACGTCGGTTATGTGCGTGAGTATCCTACTGTAGTGACCGTATCGCAGAAAATTCGAAACTAATAGCTTCCAATAATACGGAACAAGACAAGCTATATGGCGACGTGATCGTTTTATAAAATATTACGGGTGCAGCTCACAAATAGAGTGACAAATATAAATTGGTTTTCGAATCAATGTTTGTCCATACTAATATATAAAACGTACTAAATAATACGATATAATGTTCTAACATAACATCATGATAGGTATAATAATATGTATGTTACCTACGGGAAAAGTGGACCCTCTTCTAGATGCAGACTGCCAAACCTGGATTGACAATGTGGGCAAAATTTTTCACTGTCCGACTGGTGACTAGGTATATTATAGAATTTCCTACGGTCTTCCTCGGGCAACACATGTAAGCTACAATTTTTTTTGATTTATTTAATATTTATTAATAAATCTTAGTTATAATATTATTTACTACTATTTACATTATTTTTTTTTTCATATACAATTTTATATTTTTATATAATGCTCATCAGTACATTAATTTAATTTCTTTTAATTTAGCATTGCACAATAATATAGTAATGACTTACGACAACTGACATGTAACGTATGATTGTAATAATGTTATTGTACAATATGTTAAATTTTTTGTATCCAGAATGTTTACTCTATTCAAAATGAGATAAGTACCTGGTGGTTGTCGAGTTTTTTTCGCTTCAGCTGAATCTTCGGAAAGAATCTACACTCTAAGCACAAGTTGTCCGATCGGTATACTTACTGCAGATCTCATTTTGTATAGAGTAAGGACAACCGCGATAGTTGTTGGAAGTATGCAGTGTTCGGATTAGATGAGTATTTTTTTTATCTAGATAAAGATAAAGATAATGCAACTCAAATGTATCTAGATAGAGAAAAAAGATACAATTATTATTTAAATGGTATATTTTAGTTGGGCACTAGGAACATAATAATAATAATGATATAAATAAAAATAATTACATTATTTATAAACCATAAACTTTGTTTGACAATCTGTATAAATATTTAAAAATTTAGTACAATTTCACGATTTTTATCAATAAAAAATGTATCTAGATGAATTTATTTAGATTAGTAAAAAAATTATCTAAGATGAACGTTTAGATACCTTGTAACTATTTATCTAGATAAGATAAAAGATGAACAAATAATTATCTAGATAATATTCATCTAGATAAATTTATCTAGATAAGTCCGAACACTGGAAGTATGGCGGTATCCATCACAGCAGTTGCAACAAGTAGGTCTTATCATTTAATGATCAGTGCATTATTTTTTGGGGTAAGTTTCGCCACATTTTACGTACCTGGCTGGCGGCACAATATATGTTAGGAAGCCCGAGGGTGGCACCCGTGACATTGAGCACGGCCTGAATTTTTAACGTTCCGATTTTAATACGGGCAGAAGACGAATAATATTAGTCGGTACAAAATATTAATGGTGTTACGTATTTTTTAAGAATGACCCAAGTAAATTGGCAAGGTTCTGTATAGTGGTGCCAAAGGGTTTTTTGCCAATTTTACATTTGGGGTTTCCCCGAGTCGTGTTTAATTCTTCTTGGTAGAACGCATATTTATAGAAGACGTAGGTACCGATTTAAGAAGATATGACCTTTCTGCCGAGCCGGGGTTCTTTTAAAATAGCTAGTGTTTCTAACCACAATATATGATTACTAGAACACTATGAATCTAAAAAAGTTTATATTTCTCCACAAGAAACCGAAATAATAGAAATTGTTAAGTTAAATTACGTTGCGGATATTTAAATGACGTATTATATTAAAAGCCACGACGCAAATTTCCCGGAAATATATAGCCAGCGTGCATGTGAATGGTTTCGTATTCAATGCGAAACAATAAGTTTTTTTTTACAACCTATTCCACCAGATGTGGAAAATGTCTTTATTTCTAGATGTTATTGGTAAAGAAAACCCTATATTTTGTAAACGGGACAAAAAAATAAAAATGAAAAATACTGAGAAAAATACTTTCAGAATAATAATAATAAAAATGTTCAATGCTCATATTATTCTCGTTACACTCGTGTATAGGCCGCGGAATAGTATAACGTATAATATATTATCTATATACGGAGTTTTTGACCGAAACGAAATTTTAGGTGTACGTGCACGTGCAGTAATAAAAAAAAACGGTAACCGTTATATTATATCAGTTCATGAGAAAGAATAATATTACGTATTCCGGTCTGAAGATTGTTATGTTTTAACCCTTATAATGATATACGAATTTTACTTTTATAAATAAGTACAATAATGTGTTTAAAATAACAAAATGTTTTGTTAGCAAATGCAAACTAGGTATCGGGCATGTAGATAATGACACGATATTATAGATTAAACAAAAAATAAATACCTAATTTAAATACGATATAAGACGATAGTAGAAAGACTTATGGCAATATTAGTAAATGACGACGCGTCGATTTTTTCTTACTTCATCAAAGGAATAAGTTCAGTAATTCCGAATTCGGTAGGTATACATATTTTGTCATACATTATTACTCTATAGGTTAGAGGTAAATGAAAATTTGTTTTAAATACCTCTGATTTTAAACAAAATAATTTTTTTATTCAAATTGTTTTATGTAGGAATGTAATAGTTTTCTAGTAGAATAATAATTATTACGGATAATACATTACACCTTGATCGTAATTGAATTGTAAATATAACAATTATTTTATTTAAAAGCAATAATATAATTTTGATATATTATAGAATAGAGATTTTTTTGACTTCCTAACTAAGATTATTGTGATTTTCAAAAAGAAAACAAATTAGAATACTCAGGATAATAACAGCAATTTAAGTGTCCTACCTCATTGTTAGCGTCTCTCTCAGTACACTCCTTGTTCTCGAAAATGAAATAATTCAAGCCATTCAAGAAATGTATCACATTTAAGAAAAATGTTTATGGGTCTCCTCGCACACTGGGATAATTGACAACGAACTACATGATAGGGCAGCCAATGAAGCAATAGCATCACCTAGCTCGGTAAGAATAAATAAAATAAAATTTCAAGACGCACTCATAAAAATCAACAATCTAAGTAAAAGTCACTGGCAAGACATGTGGGAGGAGACTCCAAGAACAAATAAACTTAAAGAAATCAAAACATTAATCGCACCATAGACTTCTCACCCTTATTCAGGCACGAAGAAGAAGTTATCACAAGGACTCAGATTGTACACTCCCGTTTAAAAAACTTGCACCTCGCAACAAAAGAAGTCTAACCATCACGCACATCATACTAGAATGTCACCACAAGTTCAACAGCTCCAGACAAGTTTTAGTAAACCCATCAACGATGCGAAAAGCACTTAGCGAGGAAAATTACAAAAAAGTAAACAATTTTTTCACAAACAAAGGTATAGTAAAACTACTGTAAAAAAAAAAAAAAATAATGATATGTTTTACAAACTCTCTCAACTGTTAAATACAATGCCCCCCCCCATAATGTTTAGACAACTATGTAATTACTACAGGCTAATGCCCTCAGACGTTGAAGTCTTATCAACCCAATAATACAAAAAATAATATAATAATAGCAATATAAATTATAACTCAATAAAATATAACTTTGGTTGAAATGTATCAATATACAATAGACTCACTAAATGTGTAATAGTGACTAAGAAATTTCAATTATGGACGTAATATTGTTGGTAGGCACCAGCTATTATGCGTATATAATAATATTATACTGACATCCAAATATTATCGTACATAAATGACTGAATGAGTAATGGACTGTGGTTATTTAAGAAATAATCTTATACCTTATGAATACTATTTTTAATACGATTCACAAAATATAATGTTTTCAATATTTTTTTGATATGAAAATAACGTTTTTGGTTTGGATTTTTAAGTAGTTTTCACTAATTTTCTTAGTATAGCGATACATTATATAATAAGTATGACAATGAGTATGCATCAGCAATATCTATAGGTAATAAAGTGCAATCTACTGTTTTGTAATTATTAAAATATTATATAAATTTAATTTTTAAAGGATTCTTCTCAACCATCAGTTGAAGATAGATCGAACAATTTGATGAACATCAATAGTAGTTATAACAAATATTTGATTGGTTTGCGAAATCACTTCTAATTGTTCTATTAAATTTTTATTTCTTGAGAGCCGAGAGGACTTATCAAATATAAATAGAACCTTAGAGAAAACTCGATTTAGTAATTTGATAATAGGTACTTGAATTGAGTGCGCAGTCACAACAGGTGTTTGGTGAAATATATTTTAATCTTAATATATCAATCTATTGGATTTTCTCCCTTAATTAGGTTACTAATTTAAGCTATATAATATAAATATTTTTGTGTACACAAGAAAAAATGTAAGCTATATAATCTGTAAATATTAACTATGGAGATAAAAAATGTATCTGTAAACGAGAAGAAGAAGAATAAGTAGGTACCTAAAAATAAATTTATCATAATAAAATGACTCATTGGAGGTAGCGTTTAGTTTAGGTTTTCCAACAGATATTAAGAGAACTATCAGATCCGAGACAAGACTTGTATAAAATAATTACACTACTTGCGTTCGTTTGAATTTTTATTTAGTGTGTACTTATAAGGTGGATGACTGAAAATAAGTATAATATCTGTAACTGACTTAAGAAAATTACATACCAGCTTTGGCTTGCGCTGCCGGTCATCATCAGAAAAGTATACCTAAATGTAACATGTACCTACCTATTATTCATTTATAATCAATAATGATACGAGAAAATGTGACCAAACATAATTTATTTACTTATTTTGTAGTAATATCGCATCACTATAGAGGTTTTAACTCGGGATCAAACTGCCAGAAAATTTCCGGAAAAATGTTGGTATATTTCGGGGAAAAAACCGTTTTTTTTCTCAGAGCCTCGGAAAACGTGGAAAAATTGGAGAATATTTTCCGTTAACATTTCTGAAAAAATCGAAGTTTTCGGAAAATTAAAAAAACCTAATTTTTGGAAAATTAAAAACGTGATGACGGCTGTTGTTATCGATATAGAATAATAAACAAATATTCTGAGTTCACTAATTGCAGTATACGGTATACAACTAATATAAACAAGGTATACTGTATACCTTAATTATATTAGTTGTAAATCCAAGTATACCTATAAATTGCATTACATTAATAATTAGTATACTAAATCAGTAAGTAGGTTACCTAGTTACTTCATTGTTTATTGTCTATATTATGTTATGTATGAATATGCCTATTGAATAACCCATGTTTAATTGTAGGCGATTATCCGCCGCGGATAAAATCCGCGACCGCGCGCGGACAAACCGCTCAGTGTGTAACCAGCTTAATAGTCAGAATACAGTAATACTTTGGTTTTATGTTTTTCAGTCGATCATTACAGCACTTCTGATCATCGTCGGTCGTACAACAAATTAACGCTACAATTAACTTTTTGTTATTTTTAACTAACTACTTACGTAATGTATACAAAATACCATGTTGTATTATAATATTTTAATATGAACATAGTTTATCACTTATTTAGCTATGTCTGTCTGCTTAAGATTTTAAAACATAACATAATATTATTCATTAAAATATATATAGGTATACAAATATAATATATTCATAATAATACTAGTTATGGTATCACAATATGACTTTTAATTTTGTTTCACGATCACTTTGGAAATATTAAAAAATGTTACTGCCACTATTCAATTTATATTTCATACTGATTCGTACATTAAATATTAACGCAAGTCGCAACATATCGATGTACAATAG
Organism: Acyrthosiphon pisum; assembly: GCF_005508785.2. Lineage (NCBI taxonomy): Eukaryota > Metazoa > Arthropoda > Insecta > Hemiptera > Aphididae > Acyrthosiphon > Acyrthosiphon pisum. The sequence goes on from NC_042495.1 coordinate 59,487,947, forward strand.
CTCAGGAAGTTTTTTTTGCAAAAGGCAACAATTTAACATGGACTTTTTTAAAACTGGCGGCAATGCGATTAGTTAGTTATATTGTATTTAGTATTATTTTACATGTTATTTCAATACTACATGTTAGATAGATTAAATTATTACAATTATAGTAGGTATACTTAATAAACATAATCCTCGGGTTTGTATGATCATAATAAATTTAATGTTAATTGTAAATTTTGTAGCTTTATTTCATTTAATTCTGAGTTTAACAATTTTAAAGCTAAAATGTATCCAGATATAAATGTTCTACATCGGAACTTCTCGTTTTAAATAGTTGTCTGAAAATGTTTTATCAGAATTCAGAATGTACACACATTACGAATTACGAAATTACCCAAACTTCATTCGAACGTTGTTTATGGACTTATGACGTTTGCATATTAACGGAAACATGGCTTGCAATGATATATCGGATGCTGAGTTGGGTATCTTACTTTCAAGTTTATGCAGGGGCTAAATTGGAGAAAAACATACTTGACTACGTACCTAATTGACGCATCATTATAGCTAAGAAAAACTGTTTAATTTGTAAAAAAAGATTAAAGATTTTATCAAAATGATATTTCATTTTTTTGGAGCCACGAGTATGACCTCCTCTAGAAATACTAATAAATTACTAAATGAATAATAATTGTTATTCTGTGCATATTACTACGTATACACGTCGAAAAGTGAATATTTTCACCTGCTAAGTCGATTTACGCGTTTAGTGAGTTTAATAGATATTATAGTACAATGTACAAATACTTGACCGACATACTAATTCGTCCCAAGACCACCACCGCCGGACTCGGTCGGTTTAATAATAATAATAATAATAATAATAAAAATTTATCGTCTGTCCGCGTTCAACGTATGCGGTAGGTGGACCGGTCGTTGCAGCCACAGCCAAAATTTAATGGACTTACCTGCTGCCGCAGCCGGCGACGCCGACGTTATAATTATTATTGACGTATTAATTACTATTAGAACTACGCTCGTGATTGTTGTTGTTGTTTTTGTTGTTACCCGGTGGGGAATAAAGGTAACAAAGCAAGGGTCGACGACGGCATCTATATATGTACAAAAATCGTATGCTGGTTTATATTATATTCCTATAATACGTAACAAAGTATTTTCACCAAATATCAATTAGTTCAATTTGGATTACGGTAAAACTATAAACGGTTTACGAGGTACTTATAGGAATATTACCGTTTTATAAAAAAAGGGGACTGAAATAGCAATAAGTTGTGCCCCTAATTCTCAATTAACACAAAAGTGAAAAATAACTGCTGCAGCCGCCGCTGAAATATTAGAATTGTAGGTACTGCTCTGAAAAATAATATATAAAAAATAATCAACAGTAAAATTACGTAATTTTCATTAACCTCCGTAAAAGTTTTAATTAATTATGAAAACAAAAGTTTTATACTAACAATAGTTTATAAAATGACAAACATTTTTTTTTCAAAAAATACTACCTCTGACTTCAATCACTACGCTCAGTAGGATGTTCCGATTTTAATTTTAAAACAGATTTGAATTCTCCTCTAAATTTACTATGCTTTAACTGTCGTACATTTTTCATATTCTATATCAATGTATTTAAATTTGAATTATGAATATGTTCTATTTTTACTCTTTTTGTTAGTAAATTTCTAAGTAAAAAAAAATTAAATCAGAAAAATTAAATTGTCAAAGCATAGATAATTTAGTGACAAATTCAAATTTGCTTTTAAAATTAATATCGGAACATTATATTGGGCGTTGTGATTGAAGTCGTGAGCTATGTTTTCGACCGAAAATAAATCACGCTCCAGCCCCCTTAAGCTTTTTCACAAATGCTTAGGACAAGACGAGACAGCCTACAGAGAATTGCTAAAATTTTATAAAAATATTGACATAGAATAAAATACAATTATCGTTAGCCAACATATGGCCAAGTCGCTGAGACTTATTTTTATTTTTTAATAAGAAAATAATTTTTTTTCCATCAAAATAATTAGGTCTAACACAGTAATTTCGTAAGTATCTACTTAAAATTCGAGTAAAACTGAGTATAATAACTGTTAACATTTTACATCACAAACACATTCATGATAATATTTTGTTCCTATTGTTTACCTACACTTCATAATTCTATATTTTATATGTTTTGACCCACCTTAGAGGATTTGAATAGACAATAATATAATGGAAAATGATTACAGATCACTATTGTAACTTAAAGTTTCAGTCTTCACTCTTTGAAATTAATCACACATTTTACTATCTATATTATTAACTTTAATATCTTTTTTTGCATAAAATAAATACATTTTTGTCTTCACACGACACCTTTAGATAATATATATTTTTTTAATAGTTTTAAGTGTAAATAGATTATGCATGTAAAAAAAGGTTTAAAACTCAATATGTGTGTATAAATAAAATGTAAATATTTTGTTTGATAATGAATTATCATTATATTATATTATTATAACATATACTTTTTTGTTTACGCTTGTAAGCCGAGTAGTTAGACAAAATGGTTAGATCTCATCCTCGACAACCCGTATTTATCCTTACGGAAACTATTAACCAAATCGTCGAAGTGTATTTAATTTTTTCACTGGGTCTTTCCGTATAGGGTGGTTTTCGGAACGAAAATTACAGACCTACAAGACATCTTTATCGACGATGGTTTAAAATGAAAAGGTTTCTCTGGTGATTTTATTTCATCCATTTACCCGTTTATAATGGTTGCCGAGTTCCAATATATTTTTCCCATACATATATAATAACAATATTGTAATATGATTTTAATTAGTGTGTGGACCACCCCGAGACCGGGCACGCAAAATAAACATTTTTTTTTTTATTTGCCGTGCGATGTAATTATCAGACCGGCTATATATTTTATTGGAATCATTACAGACAATAACAATTATAATTATAAGATGCGAGCGGTCCACGAAGATGGTATCTTGTATAGGTATAATATTATTACATCGTAGTTATAGTATATAAGTTACTATCTATAATACAATTTTTATGTAATATTATATTATTATGCGCATACGGCGAAAGAACAGAACGAGTTTAAAGAAAAATGTACAACCAAACATATATGTGTGTCGTGTTCTCGTATAAGTAGGCTTTGGGCCTTTTGGAATGAAAATACGTTCAGATATTAACGACGCGCTATTATTTTTACTTTTAATGTTGTGAGGCGTGTATATAAACTGTCCAACTGATATAACGATAGCGAAACGAATTAATCGTTGCCCAAAGACGGGATGATGTTTAGGAATATCTCAAGATCTCGGACGCTACTAAAAATAAAAATAAAATTATCTGACAAATAAATATCTTTATAAACAAATATTGTGATGATTTATTGTCAAAAAAAAAGTGTTCTCCTCTGAGTAAAATACTGGCAATGATGTGTATAATTATTGCAGTGACTACAACGTAATGGCTGCGTTTTGCTATGGAAATAAAAAAACAATCCACTTAAATCTTTTAAAGTAATTAAAAAATAACTATGGTCACACACAGTGCACGGTCCACGAGGATATAGTATAATATTATGTTTATGGTATAGTACATTAACGACCATATCAAATGGTCTATTTAAGGTCGTGTCCTAGAAGCGTCGCTGTAATAATAAGGGGTTAATAATTTATACTATGTATATTTTTCCCTATCGTAATGATATGAAATTGTAAACACTTGCCACCGATGTTGGTTAATGTTAAATTCTACAATTATTATAAATAACAAAAGTTAAACGATAACATTTAAATTTTTAACTGTTTTTACTATCATCGCTTTATGGTAATATTGTTGTGTTTATGACCAGTTGACTGAAATTATAAAGCAACTATAACAAGCATTGAATTTAAGTTTGATACATTGGTGTTAAATAAAGTAAATGCAGTAAAGTGTTGGTACTTAATAGTATGTAATTTTTTAGTTTCGTGTTACATATTATGTTTTCACTATTTACACACTTATTAATAATAAATTCATGCAAGTACTAGTAAGAACTTTCCTACATTAATTAAAACATATTATTGTAATATAATTAATATTTATTATTTTCGAATATTATAACAAATAATTAATATTTTTAATTTGATTATTTTTTCTATGCTAATAAGAATATTATACAACATTATTATACTTATATTGTTATACAGGTATTATTTATTCTATGTGATCACAGAGAAACCAGAATAATGTAAAATAAATTTAAATTAAATTATGTTATTGTGTGCACTATATGAAGTAACTTGCAGTTACAATGAAAAAGAGGGACAAACAAAATATGTAATTCAACTTTTTTTTATAGTGTTTTGGAAGTATACAATTGTATGAACCTAGGTACATTTGGAAATAAAAAAAAGCTATTAATGTCTTTTTTAAATTTTAATTACTTAATAAATCAATTTTTAATGTTGATAAACAATGTTATTTATATGTTTTCGTAAATATATGAATTTATCTTGTTTTAATTTATTATATTAATTTTTTTATGTTTTTTAATGTCATTGGCCTAGTTTCTTCGTAAGTATCTCTAAATATTTTTAAGTATGTTTTAATTGTTACTAAATGGTTATTATTTATTTATAAAATAAACTTGTCGTAAATAAGTACCCAGACTCAGTGTAAAATAAAGCAATCATGAAAGGTAAACTTAAATCTACATTTCGAATTAGCAATCAATTTATTAAAAAAAATTTAAATATTATAGGTAGGAATATATTATTATACTCTATGAATTATCCAGTTCATCTTAGTCAGTTAGATTATTATATTTTTTTCAATAGAATATAGTTTTCAGATCAATGGATTTTTAAAATCGTAACGATTGCTGAGTTCCAAAATGCACTGGACGCGTGCGGTATACACAATAGTAACGATGATACTAAAATTATAAGTAGTTTTATTTTTTGTATTGTCTCAATAAAAAAACTAAGGTAATACAATTAAGATCTTCAATCTATTTTATTAAGTTACAATTTACAAATAATATTAGTTTCTTTAAAGATTTTTGAATGCAAAAAATTGCATACTCAATTATAATTTATATTATAATTTAAGTATATTTGACTTTCATTTGTAGCTACCACCATTTTCGTGATATTTAATAAACTTTGTTTAGAGGGTTGCTGTATGCAATATTTATTCTTCAAACCCGGGTCGATCAATATTTGCCAATTTATTTTTATATCCTGTCAGACCCAAACTCGAATGAACTATGACGTTTTTCGAGTTTATCCATTTAAAGAAAATTGCTTCTTTGACCGTTCTACCATGATTATGTATAATTTAAGTAGGTATATATTTTAAAATCAGCATAAATATCCTTGAGATTGTACATAATATTTATATTGTTTAGGTATTGTGTACATTTATTAGGAAGCTCATGCAATATTTTAATAAGAATGATAATATCATCCATTAATTTAAAGTAGTGGTGTACCTATACCATTAACTTAAATATATATGTGTGTCAAAATATAATATTTTAATAGCACATTCATAGCATAACATAATAATAATATGTAGATTCATGAAGTATATAAGTTATAGGTGTCTACGGTATTACTTAAGTTTTGCACTTATATTTAAACATATAGTAATAATGAAATCTTTCTATGATGATTGAAAAATAAAATCTAATAAATAACGATCTATACCTACTATGTGTAGGTACTACGTGTACCTATAACCTATGTATGCATATTATGTTAGTGTGGGAGTGGATTGAGCTTAGTATGTTCCGTGTCACGATTGATCGAACATTGATAACAATTATTATTTTAATGAATATTTATTATTTCAAATGTTTGTTAATTTATCTGTTATGTACAATCATGGTTTTATCTATATAGTATATGCATCCATGTATATCAATCCATGGGAATTTCGAAAAAGATGTACAAATAAAGAGACGAACAGCAAATAAAATGTATCAGGTCTACGATTCTACATGCATTGACTACATCAGAAATATACAAATATATAATGATACAAAAAGTACCATCTAAGGTCCTAAATAAATCAGCATATCGTAGTAGGTATAATATTATGTAATATGTTATAAAAGCGGCTCATTATTGGATATTTTTATTTGGTATAACAGTTACACTGGTACACATATTCGATTTTAAGTCATAGTTACTACTTCATTAATGCTAATAGTCATTAGTCAGTAATCAAGTCAGCGAGTGAATAACCAATATTTATTTTGAGCTAATGTGTCAGAAAACGGTTTTCATTGATACAATTACAATGCTTTTAAATAGTTCGTAAACTACAATTTAATTAAGCATCGAAATTATAATTAATAATTATTCATTTAATATTATTCATATAATTTTATATTATAAAATGTTTACGCATTCAAATAATTGTGTAAATAATATTTCCATTGTTATAGTTGAGGTTTGAATGATGTTCAACACAGATTTATTCTTCAATTGACATAATAGGTAACTCAGCAAATAAATAAACCTCTATATTCATCTGGAATAACTAAATCGTTTGACGATACATACTTAATTTAAGTTTCATTTATAATTTTGTTAGCATTTGAACTTCAAAGGCTTGTAGTTGCACTACGTAAAATGTTTTTTTTTTTCATAATCCAGTAAGAAAAATGTATAATTTAACTTTTACAAGACTTTAAAGCATTTTGAAGTGCAAACAAAAATATTATTATTTATTAAATTGAAAAAGAAACTTAATAAGTAGAATATATTTTTAAATATCTATAAATATCAAAAAAAGCACTCAACTATTTGGAAAATTATATTATAACTTTAATAATATAGTATAATATACTATATAGTATATATTATTTATTATATTTATTTATTTTATGAGATCAAATATTGATATATTTTTTTTATGTATTTAATAGTATATAAATGTTTGGTAAGAATTTCAAGTCTATACGGTTATTAATTTTTTAATTATAATAAAATTACTGGGTGAAAATGTTGAAGGTCTGCGGGTATTAGTTTTTGATTTATACCAAAACAATAAAATCGATTTTTTAAAAATTAATTTTGCATTCAAATGCAGAATTACTTGGAATTTTCAATTTTGACCTCCCAAAAGTACCAACTAGGCTCACTTTCCTATCAGAGAAAATGCGTACCTACTTAGGGCCAATTTCACCAATTATTATGCTCTAATCTCGATAATTAAACTTATAATATGTATATTAGTTTAATTATAAATTAAAATAGTATTTATATTAATGTAGATTATATCAAAATAACTAGAATTCTTTTGCACTTTTGCTATTTTTGAACTTATTGTGCTTTTTGATCGATGAATGTCAAAAGTTGATCATATAAATAAAATAATATACCTAATAGTAATATATTTAAAAATATACGTTTGTTGTAATAACTGTTCAGTTATTCTATCAACTTTTTAACTTATGGACATTCTATCACTGTCATCGATCAGCGTACCGCTGTACCCGAAAAAGATAATGCATTATTTCGTATAGTTTTCACCCGGCGTATAATATTAAATATATAATTTGGAAAAATAGTTTTTTTGTACGAAATACAACCAGCAGAGATTTATCATAACAAGTTGAAGGATATTTTTGATTTTAACAGCCCAAGTCCAACCAAGTGTAATAAAAGTGTGACCCTTTGTTACTTTATACAAAATGGACTAAAATAAATCTACACAAAAATATGATACAAACAATTGATATAAAACCGACTGTACAGGCATACCGACAGCAGAGCAAGTTTCTCTTTTTTTTTTACATATTCTTATGCTATTACCCCATTGTCTATCATGATCAGGCATATTTAATAGTGAATACATAGTATTTTATTACTTAAAGTAATAATTGTCGGGGCTATCATTCTAATTTATTTATTCGTTATATTTCATAAATTCAATTTTATATTTTTATAATACCTAGTTATTTTTGAATACTTAATGAATATAAGTACCTGTAGCCAGTGGCGCAAATAGGAAAAATATTTAGGGGGGGCTCAAGCCCCAATACATTTTTTTTTAAATTATAATTTATAGGTACATAGTTTTAAGAATGGTATACTATTATATTTTGAGGGGGCTATATTATAATAATTTTGTTCCATATAAGTGTAAATATAATATATAATATTCTATAAAATAAATTATTATATTAGTTGAGCTATTTTTTTCTTATAATATACTATTTTATTAGTTTTCCGATTTAAATGTATGTAGGTACTACCTACTCTTGTATAATTAATTAAATTCTTCCTCATATTATTGCGCATGTGTCACATATCGACACTTCGATCGGTCATATTGTCCATTGGTTGTTTCATTTAAGCCACACATGTATCTACTACATAGACACATGGTACATTCTATGTATAAGTATTATGTGGGTAAGTGTACACCATTACACTAATAATAAATTGACACGTTATTCACGTACCCTAAGGTATATTCATGTCAACCATAATGTGCTGTACTTTACTGTAACATAATATTACGTTTGTAACCAAGTTTATCGCTATCACCGTAATCAAATAACATTATAATATTATGATGTATATCGTAGCGCTGTGCGACTGTTATTGAAGAGTAGTTCGTTAGAAATCAAATCTTGGTCATTTTACTTAGATAGTTAATTAAAAACCGGAGAGGTCACTCGGCTGTACAGAATGTATTTAATTATTTATTATTTTTTATTATTATTCGAAATTAAATGTTTCAGCATATTGCATGCTATTACAAGTCTAAATCTAATTACAAAATATTATAATGCAATTTGTGATATATATAGTAATATAATGATATTTACATGTTGCAATATTAAGTTATCAAATTCGTCTTAACTGACGTCTGATACGAGTAGATATTATGGAAATCGTGGTTTCAATCGCTGGTTTTTTGTTTTGGTTCCCGAGCTGATAGCTGTAAAAACGTGCACCATAAGATGTTTTGAGGTTGGTGTGGACATTTTTTAATTGGGTTTTTAAATGTTTTTTATCCATAGTCTTGTAGGAGAGGAATTCCTGTGTCGTTGTGAATTTGTCTTTTCCTTACGAACTATTGGAACCATACAGTATATTTCAAATACACCTCGCCATTGAGTAGGTCTTCACGTGGATGTGTTAAATTTGAATATAATGGGAAATCGTTGTCTACGAAAAACAGCTCGGAAAAGGTGAATCGGCCTCTATTATTATGAATATTTTAAAATAAATAAATTATTATCATTAATTTATCCTTTTATAATTAATAAGATAAGTTGAACTAATTTTTTCCAAAAATGGGTATCATTAACTTATACTTAAGTCAATAGCAATAAGTACAGTAAAACGATTTAAATAATAGGTTCGTGGTATACCTTATTAAAAGTTTATAATTATTAAACTAAATATTTCGAAAATTTCATTGTGAATAGAAAATAATAATAATAATAATAATAATGCAACGTATTTGTGAAAAGTTTAATTTCTATATACGATAAATATTTTTTTAATAGGTAGCAACAATATAACTAAATTATAATAAATAATAATAGCTCAAGCTCCAGATAATATATATCGGTATTAAAAATTCTTGATTCGGCATAGTGGAACGAGTCTCTCATTATCATCGTTTCGAATAGTTTTTCTTCAAATATTATATTTTTCATCGTACACTTTTAGATACATGAGGATAGGAGGTGCACAATATAATATTATATAAAATATAAATAACATGATGAAATTAAATGACAGCCCGGGGCTGGAGTCAGGCGGGGCCGGAAATGCGCAATTTATCCGGTGATCGAACGGCGGAATTTTTAATCCTACATATTATTATATACCAATATTCATATCACATGTATTATTTTAGGAACCAGGTATATACGCACACTGTCTCACTAAAATTACATACTTTAAGGACAAGGATTTATCGGGATTACGGCGGCGCGCGGCGCGCGGCGGTAGCAGTATTAAGTATTATAATATTATGTGTATTTGCATTATACAGTGTTGTTATCGTACGAATTTAATATTATAACATTTTTTCTTGCAGTTTTTCGGTTTGCGAAAAGGATTAAAATATTATTTACAGTGCGCAATACGCGCACCTGTTCGAACGATGAAAACTTCGTCGGCAAACCGAAAATAATAATACCTAGTTGTTGCGTTGTTATTGTATTATTTTTGTTATTCGATTGTGTGAAAATATTATAAGTATGTAATAAAATGTCAGCTTGATGTATACGTCATTATAATAAGGCCTGGAAATTAATTAATTTTATCTTGTTGACTATCTTGGGTTGTAATTTTAAATTATCCAATTTTCAATATAATATGCACATTGGACTCCGATTACCATCCCCTTGTGTTGCTTTGTAAAAATGTTTGAAATGTATTTAAAAATGTTTGTTTGTTAAAAACCTCTAAAAAATTTAAATACTTTTAGTACATTTTAGTATTTTACACAGCGCATTAGGTATTTTAATTTTTTAGGGAATAAAAGTATTTTTTAAAGATTATTTCTTGGTTTTATATTATAAAGTCAACTATTTACCTACCTTGGTTGCTAAACCTCGATACCAATTGCAAATATATAGTGTATATTGATGTTTTCCGACGGTAGACTGCGTAAATACACCGTGCACGTGTCTATATAGCTAAATTTAGTTTAAAATGTTATTTTGCAATCATTGAAAGGTTGAAAACGTAATATTGTTAATTATTAATTATTATACAGTGAAAATTAAATTTATTATAATTTGCATGTAGGTATTTACATATACTTGTGATTATTGTACGTATGTATTTATAGCAATGGCAAACTATAAATAAAAAATAAATAAATATTAAAATTAATAATATAATAGTATAGGTAGGTATCTATTATGGGTATATAATAATATAACTAACAACCAGCCACAGAGTATTTAGCCCATTTAAATTTAAAAAAAATTAATTTCTATAGGGATATAACTAATAATACTTAATAAATAGGTACGTATTCGTCGAAATGTCAAACTGCATTCTAATTAAGGTAAATGTGTATAAACATAGGACGCGCAGGGTTTCAGTTAGGCGTAATCGTTGATTTTTAGCGTCCCATTTTCTATTATTATAATGACTCAATGACGTATTATAACACTAATCAGTCATCGATGAATAAGTAGCTCTCAGTATTTTTATATCCGAGTATCACCTACAAATTTTGAAAATGTCCACGTAGGTTCAAAAAAATGTATACCAAAGCCACATAAGACACATAAGCCTATTCTACGGTACGTCAGTATATTATGCATACAGTAATATAAATTTAAAGTGTTACAACATAATATAGACTACAACAATGTTGAAGAATCGTGATAAAAGTCAAAATTGTTGATTATTTTGTTACATCATTTCAGCATGCGATTAACCGGCAAGTTTCCACTATAGTTCTGTGAGTGAGGTTTGATATTACCAATATAAATTAATAGTACCTGATAAGTGATAGTAATATAATTACAGCGTGTCTGTCAGTCGTATACTTTCAGAGCCGCATTTCGTACATTAAAAAATGGTACATTGATTTATTATTGAATTCAAAATAAACACATCCATTACAGTGACTTACTATCATTGACGAGTTACACTCGAAACCTACTATATAGCACATTTACTTCTCCAGATTAATTTTTAAATTTGAAGTGCACCCCATTGAATCACCATATCAATAAATAAGAGTTAAGAATTTATAATGTCAATTGAACACAGTAGATTAAACTGTTATTATATATTACGTCAATATAATATAGTATAATAATATTATACCTATTATAATATTATTATCGTATGGGCCTCGCGCTACTGCTATTATTTAAGGGACAACATTTAGGCAATTTGTAATCTCGTATTAGCCGCCCGGGACCTATATGTGTTAGTAAGTTGTAAATGGTTATAAGTTATTAGTAGTTATGACTTATAACTTATGATTAACCTTGTATTACTTTTTCATGTCTTTTGATCGAACAAACTATCTTTTATCGGCATTAATTTAAAAAAAACTAACACAAATTGAAAATTTCTTATGCCTGTAAACATTGCTGTAGCTTGAAAATTATAATGAAAAAATTCGATTTAATTTTATTGCCGAATGGGTGGGCGTGTGGATCATGGATATTCCTAGAAATATTTTTACCGATGTATTCAAATACTTCACTGTGCCAGTGTTCAGTGATTGTTATTTTGTTATTATTCAACAAATATTAATCGTAGAAATTTTAAACATTTCATAATAACTTGAATTATTCATTTCTATACCTAGATAATTAATTTTTCAAAATATTTTGATTACATTTTACCTATTTATAGTTATTGCCTATTGGTACCACGGTCCACGAACCCATTTATACCGTTTTGTGGTTAACCTTAATTATTAAGGTAAACACTTAAACTGTAGGTAGGTATGTGTAGCACCATGCACTTACACACATATCTTTTTGACCTCTCCCATACGGATCTACCATATACGTGTCTACCAGACCGAGGTTTTGGGAATGCAGCTGGCACCGGCAATCTTTACTACACCGTATACATAGGTGAGTGAATGCTCAGCTTTGGTGTCGACCGGAAACTCACTGAAAGTTCACGTCTAAAGGCCCTCCTCCCCCAAAAAAACTAAATACGCCACTGATTGGCACTTAAAATTTACTTTTGACTCAAAATAAATATTCAATGCTACGGACATTAATTATGACTGGTGTACATTTTTTTTTTCCAAATATCCGACGTTATAACGATTAATTAAGTCGTATGAGTACGCCACTTAAAATACCTACGCAAATTTTATTTTTCAGTACGTATAATACTATACACTAAAAAAAATGCTCACAGAGTGGTAAATAGTCTACCCTAAGTCCCTAAGCACCAAGTGTCCACACTTATGACTTATTACTTATTAGTGTGAGTGAAATTCAATGCGGATACCACTCTCATAGTCAGTGTTGGGAATTATCTAGATAAATCATCTAGATAAAATAATTTTTTTAATTATCTTATCTAGATAAAAATAACTAGGACTGCAATGCGGTTCGCTGATTGCAAGAAATTGAGCTGAGCGAGTTAAACACACCGAAGCTTATTGAACTTGTTTTTTGAATGACATGGATTTGATAGATTCTGATAACTGAAAAGGTACAAATTAAGATAACACTATTGTTGGGACATGCTTTTGTTCGAGGAAGCGTTTTTACCTTCAAATATAACTCTCAAACATTTATATTTATGTTTCAAGTATATTTGTTGTGAAATTATTGATTTATGGCGGATCTATGTTTCTACGGAAACAAAATTAAGGTATCAAAATTTAGTTTTTCGGTGATTATTTATCGATGGTAGGTAGGACATCGATCAAAACCACTTGTTGGCAGTCAGCGATGTGCACACTATCACCGTGCCAAGTTTGGTCGAGATCGGTTAATCCGTTGCAAAGAAGTATATGCCGTTTAGTAAACGGCTATCCCGCGTATAAGAGCTTCGCTCGGCTTCGCCTCGCTCAGCTCAATTAAATTATCTAATTATCTCATCTAAATAAATGTTATGGTTATTTGTGGTAATTTATCTAGATAAATAATATAATAATAAGAATATTTTTAAATACTGAAATTGCCCATAATTTACGAGAACCGAGTAGTGATTCCAAATTCCAATATTATTATAGTTAAAAAAAGAAATGTTTACTGAACAATTTTTAGTTTTATTTTGTTTTATTTGTATTCAAGTTGTATTAAAAATCAAAATTTTTTTTTTTATTTTAGTTGAGAAATGATATTAATGTGTACTTTTTTAAAACAAATTATCTATTTTTTTATCTAGATAAATGTATGTGTATTTTTATCTTTATCTAGTTAAAAAAAATAATGTTATATTTTATCTTATCTAGATAAATTTTGAATGAATTATCTGTTATCTTATCCAGATGATTTTTTGTTTATCTTTTCCCAACATTGCTCATAGTCATACGCGCATGCGCATGTCAATTACTCGATAAGAATATAAAATTCACCAGTTTTCGACAACTTACTAATTAAATAATTGTTTTGGAAAAATTAAAGTTAGTTGATGTTGTCTGATTTTGATTCTGAAAAAATATTTGAGTTAAAAAGGTGGGTAAGTGGATGTCGCTCTGCTGTACAGTAGGTTAGAAGTGGGTCACTGTATAATGGACAGTATTAAATTTGAATTCAATGATATAATATCACTGTATAAGA
>NC_042495.1:59502265-59526681 GCF_005508785.2 Acyrthosiphon pisum
ACCCGGAGTGTCGGGTAAAATGACATACACCATATTTGTATAAGCAACCACTGTATGCTGGGCAATAGAAATAAATTATAACATTTTTTCAATTTTTATAGTTTAATCAATTTTTTTATTATAAATAGCAACACTTAAGAAATATATTTTAATATAATTAATATAATAATATAAATATGGAAATAATATAATAATAAACACTGCTATGTCATTTTGCCTGATATCATACAAGTTTTTTTCAAAGTTTTTATGGCCAAAGTATTATAATAAGCTTATTTATAAAATAATTTTAGTATAGCTAGCCTTTTTATGTTCAACTTCGAATAAAAAAAATTGAAGCAACATAAAGTTTTATATTTTAAAATTAATTTTTAAAAATGATTAAAAAAAAAGTTGATAAGACAAAAAACACATTTTTTGCTTTCAAATTCTCTGATAAGGTCAAAACCTGTGGTCACTGTATACAATTGTACCTATGTAGGAGGTTATTTGTCACGTATATAATGCGGGTTCGGTTCGTAAATATCAATAATTCTAATCAAAACATCAATGTGTCATATTACCCTAATATGTCATATTAAGCCAGTCTCCCCTATCCGAAACACTCTGTTTTTAATTTTAATTATGAATTGAAAAATTCATATGTTCAAATTTTTAATTACAGTTACCTAACAATAAAATAAGATTTAATTTTTACAAAGTGTTACGTACTTACGTACGATCTATGGACAATTTTCTGTCGACTTCAACATTTTTTCAGAATCAAAATCAGGTCACCGTAACCTAACTTTAAATTAGTCAAAATTTAAGGTGTTTAGAGCTAAAATTAACGGCAGTAGCCAGGCCCCTTAAAATGTAATATATTATTGTTTGTAATATAATATACGTACTACTTGATGTCTTGATATCATAATCTAGTATCTACGTATATTATTATAACGATAATACATTTTGAATTTTAAAATCAACAAGTAGGTGGATATGTCGTATGTGTTTATAACACATATTCCTCATACTAAAAATCTAGGTGGGTACCACGTATGCAGTCCATTCAATTACAAATAAATTAATTTTGA
Source organism: Acyrthosiphon pisum (assembly GCF_005508785.2). Taxonomy (NCBI): domain Eukaryota; kingdom Metazoa; phylum Arthropoda; class Insecta; order Hemiptera; family Aphididae; genus Acyrthosiphon; species Acyrthosiphon pisum. The sequence goes on from NC_042495.1 coordinate 59,503,342, forward strand.
GAGAGTAGAAATTATTAATAGTAGGTATTCATCAAAATTTCGAACTGAATTATAATTATGGTAAACGTATGAATAAATACATAATATTATATTATGTTATTTTAGTATGAACAACCAGACGTGATACTATCTAGGAAATTTACATTTTCGTATGATGTGTTGATGAAAGTATCATCTCAAATAGTTTTAATTAATCATACAATTTAATAGGTAGGTATTACGAAATCTGCGTATACCTAGTAGTTGTTTTGTTACTTGTAGTCTTGATAATAATTATAATAATAATTAATAACTATAATATTCTAAAAACACCGAAATATATAGGTACGCATGTTCACTGTGGATTTTTGAGCCGACAAATTTCGATGTTAAAGAATTTGATACCTATGAATGATTTTTTTTACACCGGACGATGCTGAAAAACCGTGGACACGAATGGTTACGAATCAATTAAGACCGCGCAGTAAACTCGTTTCGTGGATTAACATTTAAATCGTCCATTTACCCAAATGAACCTGTTAACGATTGGGGGATTGTAGTAATCAATACTGTATAGTATATACTATTATAATAATGATAAATGTATAAAATATCCGACGTCTTGTCGCAAACATGGCGACTTTACGACAGACGAGGAATAAAATGTTACAAATTATTATGATCCATTGTTGATGCTGTTGCGTGACAATGGCACACGCGGAAATCATTGAAGGTTTATCAACGATAATAATATTATATTATTACTATATAATATTTTAAAACGTACTCACGTGGAGGCTTAGGTCCTAACTCCTATCACACGTTTTACATAATATTATCCGTGGTCTCTGCGAACGCTCGATCTTGGTGTATACCTAGGTAATAATACTAATAATAATTTAATTGTACCGCTGGTATACGGTCTACCTATATAATAGTAGTACGGGAGTTCGGCAGAACACTACGTCTTATTATCGCACAAATTATTTTATAAGTAGGTAAGTACGTCATATATCTAATACATTATTGTTGTGATTTTATATAGGAAGTGATGATGTGGTATTTTACCCGTGTAAAAAAAAAACGTTAACGGCTAAATTATTAAATAGTTGTTCCGACATGTTTTTTGCAAACTAATCGTGTAGTGGGCGTATACCCGTGCACCGTGCCTATTTAGTGTATATATTATGCAGTATAGATTATATTTTTATTATAGCCACAGTCTGATTATTATTATAGATAATTTGTTGATAAATTATAGTACGCCAAAAGTTGTCGAATTAAAATTATGTAAACGAGTTGAATCAAATTTTAGTGTTTTATTTTTCAAATGTAATTACCAATAATGTTTCAACTAAATGATAACAGAGAAAGATATAAACGCATAATTGTGTTTTTATTTTTATTTTTTTATTTTATTAATATGTTATATTAATTATACCTACGTATTAAAAACAAATATGATTCATATCAACTAGACGATTTGAATATCGAAAACATTTTTGTAAATGGATATGATGGGATGTGCACTGATTTACATACATTTTAAGTATTTTATTGGAGCCCAATCAAAAAATCAAAACCCATTATTATAGGTCCTTAAAATGTTTTAAGTGGTACTTTTTATTTTTTATTTTTCCGATTTAATATCTCTGGACTTTGATACAATTTTGTTTTTGCTGTTTGCCGCTTTTGGGAAAAACAGCTTGAAAATGTAATACAAGATATCAGTCAGACGACTTTGATGATTTGAACTGATATCTCTTTAAAATAAAGTGCATCTACAATGTATAATATTGTCATAACTCACAAGTCTACAAACAGATACTAATATCATCGAGGAAATATACAAATCGATCGCAAACTCATAGATAATATATATGTGAAAAATTGTAATAATATACAAAGTGTTTGGGAATAAATCAGTTTGGATGTATTGCAGGACGATATACAAAGTCGAGCGTGTTTGTTGTCACAGCAATTCGTATAACAGTATATCGTGGGAGCGTAAAAAAAAGAAAAATCGTTTTGCAAAATCCGTTGAAAATCTCGCACCTGGTTAATAGTTAGTTAGGCAGTTAAGACGTCGAAGGTGCATTGTACATAACTATTAATAGCCGTATACCTATGCAGGTATTATAGTATAGTATAGTCCTACACTTAATCCGGTTCCCAAACGACTTGAGCCTTGGATCAAGGTCGTCGAAAATGCATATTTCACCGGTGCCATCTTAGCGGGTGCATCTCGGTGTGGTTCCTTATATCCGCGTGTATTATGCCCGCGTAATATTCAAATACACTCGCGGTCATATTGTTTTGTTAACGTGTAGTTGACAGAGACCCCTATGTGAGAATTTGTGTGTGTGTGCTTATAACTATTTTTACATGGGGTGAACACACATACACCGGGCAGGTATATATTATATTCCTTTCAACAGCCGTGTGTACACCATAGGCGTGCTTTTTTCCCCTCTCACACGGTCTCATCATTGTGCACCGCGTAAAAGCAGGTGTCGACGGGGGGGAACAAATCATCCGTGCACATGAACGCACGGTCTATAACATAAGAGGCTGGCTGGAGGCAGCTGACGGTGGGAAAAAAAATGAAAGAAAAATAATAATAAAAAAAAAAACCAAAATCGTCTTATTAATAGCCACCGCGGTGGATCCAAAGTCGGAGGGAACCGTCGCCGATACCGCGGCCATTATTGTCGACTCGTGTAACGGTTTCTTCGCGCGACCCGCGACCGAACGCCTCGCGGACTTCCGATAACGGCAGCTGCGGCGAACAGCTCTGCCGAGAAAAACACGAGAATAAAATTAAAATATATCTAACACAAACGCACTGCATATGTGTGGCGCATGTAAGCAGTGGTGAGAACGGTCCTGTTTCTGATCGCCGTCGTGTTTTCTATATCACTACCGCGGTTCCGATCGATCTGCTGAATGCTGATCCATTTACATCCCATATTATACCTTTTATTTATCTGTTATTGTAACCGACGTTAAATAATATTATGAGTAAGTACAATATTAACGGTCAGGGAGTTGCTGTAATCGTTTTTCGGGTTGGTCGGTACTCGGTGGCACGAAACTTAACTCTGTTCTATAATATACATAATCGAAAATAGGGGGGGGATTTAAGGGCTAAGCCCTCCTGAAAATGTCCATAGCCCCCCCCCCAAACATTTCCTACAATTTTGTTTTAAGCTTATTCAATATTATCAAAGAAATTCTTTAGTCTCCCCCCCAAAAAAAAAAAAATCCCAAACGCTATTTGTGCCTATGATAATATAATATAATCTATATAAACGATGTAATCTCATATTATAATATTGTAATCATATTGTTTATAATATTATAATATGTCTCAGCTGTAATGATCTGATACGTTTGATTGTGTATAGACTTCCTTATTCCTTAATATTCATAACAATTATATTATTATGTCATTTAAATTTTCCTAGGGGCACGATTTTCTTGATGTTGAGTGGCAAGTGGTTTCGTGCATCTCGTGATCCAGGTTGGTATATAGCAAAGTTATTGGTTTAGTAATATATTGTGTGCATTTGGAAATTCATCTCAAACAAAACAATTTATATTCTAATAAAAACTTTATAGGTAATAATATTACGTCAATAAACAAATTGGAAAATTTTTCAATTATCCTCGTATTGTAGGTACCTATCTTATAGGTACAATACATATTTTTACACAGACACGCTTTGATGTTTCAATGGATTATAGAATAGATACTAAAATATCATTATGCAGAAGTAGAGAGGTATGTTCAGTAATAATAATAATAATATGTAATACGTAATATTATGTCTTTATTGTGTATGTGTGAATACAATTGCAATAACTTTGACAACTTTCAACTAAGCTTTTTCTACTTTGAACAACAATTAAATTTCACTATAACTGCCAACGTTATATTAATATTGATTGTATATCTGTGATTATTTCAAAATTTATACTTGACATCTACAAATGAATATGATTTACAACGCAATTCTGTATTCTATATTTGGGGTTTAACCCCGAGTATCGTCAGGAGGATCGACGATAAAATAACCAAAGTTATATAAAAACTACCAAAGCTAGTTTAAATAACAAGTTATGTCAGTTGTTTTATAGAATTGTGTTCAAGTATAAATGGTGGAGCCAAAAAATATGAAAACAAGTAGGTAGGTACCTAACATATTGAAACAAAATTAATAATATTAAACGTTCTCGTACGAATAAGCATTCATTTGGCATATTACCCATGTAATATTATTTAAAAATCGTTTAGTATATTTTATATAGGTACCTAAAGGTAACGTATAAATATTTTTTTATTTAGTTTTTATGTGTTTCGTAGTGGATAGTTTATTAAAACATAAATTATAATATAAACTATTCTGTTATAAATCAATGTCATACTTAGGTGTATAGAATATTTATTCGATTTTATTTTCCGTAATGGTGATTTAATTAACATTGGTGTTACGAATATTTTTGATGATAGATTGTTGTTTAACTCGTATAATGGAAACGAATCGTGAATGTCGTGTACTGGCCTCAAGTACAGCTGGTCAGGAGATAGGTAACTGGTTTTCCAAGTGTCTTGTCAATGCGAAGGGACCGGATACGTTGACTAGCCAACACTCAAATCATTAATAAGCTCTTGAGTGTGGTCTGGTTTGAAACGTAATAAATATATTGAAAATCAATTAGTTGTGTTTCGTAAACTTGTATTACCATCTTCCGATTTTCGATTAATTTTATAAATGTCAAGATTACATTAAAAATGTATTTAGCCACAAAACGATATTATCAGTCAAAGCGTTTAAAATAAAAATTTTTACTCAAACGTATTGTTATTATTATGTTTTGATTCAGGGTATAGAATCCAAAATTATCATATTTGGTAAGTTTTAAACGTTTTATATCATTATATATAAACAATGATGTATAATTTTTACTCAATTAATATGCAAACAGTTTTAAAAGCATGATTTAGTGTAAATTCTTTGTGGTGATACAAGCTATATTTGAGCACAGTAACTAGTAGGTAAGTACTAAGTAGATGCACTCAATTTATCATTTTTTTTTTTTAAATTATTATTTTGAGAAATATACTTACCATAACAATAGCCATTACCATATATTATACCTACCAAGATGTTTAAACAACAAATGTTTTATTTTGTGTATTAATTATGAACGTCAGATTTTTTCTGCTTAAACTTTTTAAGGTTACTCTATAAGATAGTCTATAATAATATACACTATTAGCACTTTATTCTGAGTGCTTTCAACTAATACAGTAATAGATACCAGTGGCGCACATTCAAAAATAAACAGGGGTAGCATATTGAATGGCAAAATACCACCCACCCACCAAGTCACTTTCAAAAACAGACCCGTGAGGGCTTCGTCCCCACACCTCCTTAGGTAGAATTGTATAACCATGTTATATTTCGTTTCGTTTAAGTTCAACTTTTTTTACCACATGAACACACCAAGTCTAAACCAATATTTGAGATTTGAATTTGACATTTTGTAGGAAATTAAAAAAATTATAATTGTGCACTATGCCACTATAATAAATAATAATGAAAAACAATTACTTACAACACTATAACACAGTAAATTGTGATTTGCAATAACTAATAATGCAGCTGTGCGAACTGTATGAATGCCGTACGTTTCGTGTGTGGCATAATATGCCATCATCGTCCCATCGATATTCGAAATACAAAATTATTATTGTGAATTAAATATAAATCCAATTTAGGAAATTTCATCTGCATACCTGTATGTATATACTATGCGTGTATTTTTAGAAGTAATAGCATGGGCGTCCCCAGACATTTTTCTAGGGAGAGGGGGAGCAAAATTAATTTAAAAATTGAATGAACATTTTTTTATACATTTTATTTATAGTACATTATTATGTTTTATCATTATTTTCATTAAATATAAATTTCAATCTCCGTGTACATTCTCTACCAAATTGTGTCAGTGCATTTTCAATAAATTTTTCTTTATGTGAATTTATTTTTTCTCTATGAACACTCAACATGCATATTCCACTCAGTCTATCATCACCCATCGTTGATTGTAACTATGTTTTAATACGCCATAATGTACTAAAATAACGTTCTGCTGTACAGCTTGTAGCCGGAAGAAACAAAAATATGTCCAAAACAACAGCTATGGAAGTTGGAAAAAACGTACAGTTACAATTTGACAAATCGATAAAATAAATATCTTGGCAGTCCTTATTTTGCCAAAAATTGTACCAACTTTCCGCTTCAGCTTGTAGATTAATAATTTTATAGAAATCAAAAAATTTTTCAATCCTCTCAAAATAAATTTTTTTCTTCAATTTTTTTAAAATGTTGGGGTAAAGATATTGTAGTAAAATGCATTATTATTTTTTTTATAATACCCACGAATACCGATTTGATTGTATTCTGTAACACCGTGATGACGTAAAAACATGCGAATCTATTCTGTGATGTTATGGATGATAAAATACCCATTAGTATTTAGTCAGTTACCTATACTTACTTACCTCTTATTGGCTTTTAGTCTAATGGCTATAGTCTCTATGCCTATATTATTTAATAATTTATTTTTAATATTTTTATGCGTAGTAGAATTGTTACGTTTTGGATATTTTGGGGGCTTGGGGACACCCACTCCAGCATCAACCCAACACCAAAAAAATCAGGGATAGCGCCTGCTACCCTTGAACCCTCCAGTGTGCGCCACTGATAGATACTATAAAGAGACATATAGAGACATAGAGTATATATATTGTATATAGATTATTATACCTACTATATTATAACCATCTCCACGTTGGGTAAGTATATGTATTAGTATTTGATTTCCATTTATGATCGTAATAAGCTGATAAGTACCTACAGCATGTTATGGTATATTACTATATTCGAAACGTTATGTGTTTGTACCTCTTCGTCATTAATTTTAGAGCATTAAAATTGTTTCAATCCAAAAATTTGAAGGTAGTTTACGGTAGAAAATTAGATCTACGAGTTAATACTTTTTAGGTCAAAAGGATATCAGCTATAGTACTTGAAAAAAATTGCGAAAATTTGGAAGGAAAAGTTATTGACAAAATTAATTTTGTTTTTTTTATTAAATTTGAAAAACAAATAAGTGCTAGATCATCATGCTTGACATTTTCCCAAATATTAATATAGTATAATTTCTTGGACATAATATAGTTTTCAAAATACGTTCATTCATTTTGTGCTATTTATAGATATTTCAAATATTTTTTTATTATTTTATGAGTTATGATAAAATTGTGCATTATAGTTTCCTCATACGTTTTTCGAAATTAAATATATACCTAGGCGTTTGGAGTTAAAATTTTGACAAAATCACAAAAAAAGTATATTTTTAACAGTAAGAATAATAACACTGATTAACGGAGTACATATTGGTAAAATTATAGTTTTAGATTCAACTTGACCGTCACGGTCTCAAACTCTTGACATAATATAATATAATTTAATATAATATAAATATATATTGTACTGATCCAAGGTTATACACACGTGAGGACGTGAGGTATTAGGGCACAAAGAAAAACGAACATTTACGGTAGCTAAATAATACTATAGTAAGTACTACTAATATACTAGTATTACTATTATACTGTTTATTCCATAGTGTAGTATATAGGTAGACCCGACGGTGGGTGCGGGTATGATAATAATAATATAATCGTCGTGTCCTATCCATAATAATAACATTACCTATACTATAAATGAATTTCGTACGTATCCGTTCGAAAAACATCACATTATTATATTTTCACAAGTTCAAACGGCACGTGTCGATGACGATGACCTGTTGTAGTTATGTAAATAGACGAAGGGGTTTGGATTTGTTGTATAAAATATTATACGTATATAATATTGCGATATAATATAGCGTACTGCAGACATTAGACGGATATTCGTTGATTTATCGTGGTCGGAAATCGGTGGCGGCCGTTAAAGGAGTCGCTGTATTTAAAATATGTTCGTACTGGTTTATTATAATATAATATTATGTACTCATTTTTTTTTCTCGTAGTAGTTATTTGTTTTCGTTTATGTTTTTTTCACACTTCGGTGCAAGTTTCTCGCGAGACCGAATACGATCCACTCATTAGCATCCACTCTAATCTCGTTTGTCATCGTTAGCACACGTTGTTCCACGGCGGTGAAGCCCGCGCATACCGGTTATCGAGGGCGAGCTAGTAATTATAGTGGTGGATTGTGAGTTGAAGAGAGGGGTTGAAGAAATCTCGCAGTCTCCGCTCGGATTTAGTTGAGCGCATATTGTTATTTTTACTCATGTTTAAGAAGAAATAGATATCGAATAAGGTATTATAATATTATTATTATCAGGTACTAATATAATGTAAGTATATATATAATACTATACCAGCACAACATTTTTTAATTTTTGTTTTATTCTTTTCCCTGCAGACTGGCGACCGACCGCGACGAATTTGTGTACAATATACCTACGCGTACCAATACAGTTAAACTATATACCTAATGTAATTGTTGTTATTATTATAATATTATATTAAATCATTATTGCAAGTGGTTAACCGGCGCAAGGCTCTTCGAGTAACGTGCAATAACAATAGAATACGATCATTTTTTTTACAAAATGTTTGCAACCACTGGGGAACATCCGTTATTGCACATACATACGCTAATATAATAGACACTAAATATTGTTAATTATTATTAAGGGTGCTTTAAGAAATCTAGGGATGTATTATAATATCAGCTGGTACAGATTGTATGGCATAAAACGCCACTAAGCTGCAGGTAGCAACGAAAAACGAACTGACACTATGATAAACATAGCATACATATAACATAATATAACATCTATAATTTATATACTATACAATAATCGAACCTTATCTATACCGCGTGTTCGTATCCACTAAAGGTTAGTCTAGGATCGTCTGGGACTCGGAGTCGCTCGAAATGAAGTTCTTAGTTTTGCAATTTGTTCAATGATTTGTACTTAAAGTAGACACAACAACGTATAATAAAATTTTAAAAATAAACCTAATATTATATAATGTATTGTATAGGTTGTATTTATTACTGAAAACTAGAAACTAACTGTTAGGAAAGTGTGTTTCCCAATTTGGGTTAGAATAAATAAAAATAATTATGAGGAAAATAACATATTTTATAGAAATTCAGTTATACCTATCATATAATTTGTTTTGAATTAATTTAAAAACTATACGTCCACGGTAATTTATTTTATTTTTAAAAGATATTATATAGAATCTATACACTGAGGTACACTATAAGAGAATATAATTTGTACTAATTGATTAGAATAGTGAAATTGATCGTTAGAAGAAGACATCCAGTGACACTTCCTATTTTTTTTTTGCTATTTACTTAATTTTATTGTTTAAGAGATCTCTTCACTATTTTCTTTTCAGACATCTTGGAGAATTACCGGGAATTTTGTTGGTTGATAGTTCATGGATTAAGTGATTTATGTGAGTTTAGAAGGTGGGCACTGGGAGTGGAATCTCTTATAGATTGTTTTGTTTCTTCTTGAACAGGTTTTAGACGCAAATCAGTGTAAATGGTGTGATTAGATATATATGGTGGGGAATTTGTTATTATTTTCTTAAGGAGGCTGGAGCGTAATCAATTCTAAGGAGTAAAAACTAGGCATTTTATATTTCTGTTTATCTGGGTCTTGTAAATGTGTTGTAAGTAGATGAACATTAGTGTGTGTAATTCGTAGTACCGATCACGTTGTATAGGGGCATCATAATACGTCTGTCAGTTTACTAACGCGCATGCACATGTCACCATTTATTGCTTTATAAAATGACAAACATTTTTTTTCAAAAAATACTACCTCTGACTTCAATCACTACGCTTAGTAGGATGTTCCGATTTTAATTTTGAAAACAGATTTGAATTCTCCTCTAAATTGACTATGCTTTAACTGTCGTACATTTTTCATATTCTATATCAATGTATTTAAATTTGAATTTATGAATATGTTCTATTTTTACTCTTTTTGTTAATAAATTTCTAAGTAAAAAAAAAATAAAAATCAGAAAAATGAAATTGTCAAAGCATAGATAATTTAGTGAAAAATTCAAATTTGCTTTTAAAATTAATATAGGAACATTATATTGGGCGTAGTGATTGAAGTCGTGAGCTATGTTTTCGACCGAAAATAAATCACGCTCCAGCCCCTTTAAGGTGATGTTTTAAAATGTTTGTATTTTTTCTGATTTGGGAATTTTGGCATTGCCTCATTTAGATAAGTCCATTAAGAAGGGTACAGTAGTTTAATATTAAATTTAATGTGTGTTTATTATTAATGACTAATGTTTTGAACATATGTAGCCTGTTTAGACAGTTAAGTTTTGTCTTTTTGTTTTAATATGGTATATGTATTGATGACCGAGCGTTAGTCCGGGATATTCCATTGTAGGGGATGATGAGATTTAGATAGCGTAGATAGTTACATCCAGATCTTGTTTATGTTTAAGGGTGAAAGTAGTATGAATTGATTTAGCTTGGTATTGACTTTAAACCACCACGACCAATGTAAATATTGTGTACAGAGAATTTCCAGAGATAGAGATAAAGTGACTTACATTATGTTATTATATGACGTGATCCGTGCATATTTTCTAGGCAAGTACCTATAAATTATAATACAGGTAAACAGTTTCTATGATCAGTAATGAAATACTATTGTATCATAGATGGATTAAGTATAATAGAACGGATATCCCTAGCAACTTTTTTATTTTCCATTTAGGTTATCGGTTGAAGTAATCCAAATATATCTGAAAATCGTGATAGGTATTAATGTCTCATATATCAAGAAACTTGATCGCAACAAATGGCAGCTATGAATTTTCCTCCTTTTTTTCGAGTAGTCAAAAGGATAAAATTTGATAGAAAGTTCTTTGAAAAAAAAAACCACTTATACATTTACAACATTTGTAGGTATGTAGTGAAGTTCTCAAAGTTTTTCATTGTGGTTATTATGGTTTTGCGAACATTTCTAAAAGGTTCTTTATACCTCCAAGCATCATTAAACAGAGAAAAATGAGTAAAGCTATAATATGTCAGTAACGCTTTATTATATAATAGTATAATATAATATGACGATATTATTAAATAGGTAGGATAGGTACCTATCATAATTTATTAAATTTAACCATTTGTGTAATACATAGAATATCATTATAATATAAGTCACCAAATTAGAGCAAACCTATGTCCAAATCTAGACAATGAAACCGACAATATTGAATTCTTTAAAACAATTAAGCTACTTAGCTACTTTAGACAACATTTGCAATGTACAAAATATCAAAATAAATAATTTAAAACTGCTTTTTTTTCTCTTTTATCTGTTCTCCATTATAAATGAAATGTCGTTATGTTTATAATGTTATGCTAATTATCATTGTAGTCGAAGCAGAAATTGTACGAGTTGTTGAATAAAGCGATTTTCTTTTTTTGGTGATAGAAGCTTTATGAAGCTTATATTTTTTTTTTTATTACAGATTTTTTTAAGATCTTTTTAATAAATTAAGGTTCTTTATTGATTTTTTATCAAATACAGACTTTTTAATGATTTTTTAATAAATATAGATTTTTTAAAGAATTTTTTAATAAATACTGATTTTTTAACGATTTTTTCAAATTTTTTAATAAATATACATTTTTTTTTAATGATTTTTTTAAAGATTTTTGAATAATTTTATATATTTTTTTGATCTTTTTAAGATTTTTTTTTATCAAATACCGTTTTTTATAGATCACCATGGCAACCATTTATATACAAAACATTCCATCAGAAATTTCAAAATAATATATAATTGGTTGCCATGAGAGACACATACCGAAGAAAATCTCTAAACAATATATAATTTGTTGCCATGGTAATATGGTTACACACACGAACGGAAATCAAATATTAATATATAATTGGTTGCCATGGTAACATGGACACACACACTGCCACACATACATTCATTTTTATATATCAAATATAGTTTTTTTTATTGATTTTTAATCAAATACAGATTTTTTTAAGATCTTTTTTATAAATATAGGTTTTTTTTTATTCTTATTAAGATTTTTTTGATAAATACTAGTTTTTTAACGATTTTTTTAATAAATACTAGTTTTTTTAACGATTTTTTTAAAAAATATAGATTTTTTATGATTTTTTAAGAATTTTTTTTATCAAATATAGTTTTTATTGATTTTTTATCAAATACAGTATTTCAATGATTTTTTTAAAGATTTTTTTAAGAATTTTATATATTTTTTTTATCTTTTTAAGATTTTTCTATTAAATACAATTTTTTAACGTTTTTTTATTGATTTTTTTTTAATAAATATAGATTTTTTTTATGATTTTTTAAGAATTTTTTATCAAATATAGTTTTTTATTGATTTTTTATCAAATAAGGATTTTTATTGATTCTTTTTTAGTTTTTTTTTATAAAATATAGATTTTTAGTGATTTTTTGAAACTATCTCCAATTCATAAAAATTTAAAATTATGTATTAAGTTTTGAATACAGATATCCGATAGAACTCAGAATGTACGACGAGATCACCTCTCGGCGTCATCGGGATAAACCATTCACGAGTTATTGCACTCGGAAAAACGACGTTTGAAAAGTTGAATTTGAAATCGGATCGACGAACGTCACCGGGGCTGCCGCCATGCGCACTACCCTGGCACCGACGAATAACCTCGAACGTCGAGCAAAAAAAAATCAGTATTTATTAAAAAAAATCTTAAAAAGATCAAAAAAAAAAAATATAAAATTATTAAAAAAATCTTTAAAAAATCATTAAAAAACTATATTTAATAAAAAATTCTTAAAAAATTCATAAAATATCTATATTTATTGAAAAATAAAAAAAATCGCTAAAAACTAGTATTTATTAAAAAAATCATAAAAAAATATAAAATTATTAAAAATCTATAAAAAAATCAACTGTATTTGATAAAAAAATATTAAAAAGATCAAAAAAAATATAAAATCATTAAAAAAATTTTATATTTAATAAAAAAGTAAAAAAAAATCGTTAAAAATCAGTATTTATTAAAAAATTCATTGAAAAAATCATTAAAATCTATATTTATTAAAAAAATTCTTAAAAAAATCATAAAAACTATATTTATTAAAAAAATCAATAAAAAATCGTTAAAAAATCATAAAACATCTGTATTTATTAAAAAATCTTAAAAAGAATCAATAAAAAACCTATATTTATTAAAAAATTCTTTAAAAAATCATTAAAAAATCTGTATTTGATAAAAAATCAATAAAAAAACATTAATTTATAAAAAAGATCTTAAAAAAATCTGTAATAAAAAAAAAATATAAGCTTCATAAAGCTTCTATCACCAAAAAAAGGAAATTGCTTTATTCAACAAAACATCCCGAAATAAAGACAAAACGTTATACTAAATCAGTACATACAATTGACAATGTTTGAAATGGGAATTTTATGAAACCATCTCCAACTCATAAAAAATCTAAAATAATGTATAAAGTTTTGAATACTTGTCTATTTGATGCAGCATTGTAATCCTTGGAACTGGGTTATATTGATTCATATTAAACTTTGAAGTAAAAGATATTAGTGAAATTATACTTAATAAATTCACTATATAACTTACAAGTACATATAAATCATCTTTTACCTGCTACAGTTCTAATTTTTTTAAAGTACTCAATAATTAATAAATAGAAACTAAAGTATTTTGACATATCCAAATGGGATTTAGAACAAGCAAAACTCAACTTTTAATTCAAAGTGTAGTGCAAATATTGTAATGCTAACTTTACATGGGTGTACGTACAATGTACTAAATTATCAGAGATAGTGGCTAGGATTTATATTCATTTGCATGTTTCTTTAATCAAGTCCAAATTGATGTGTTGTAAATAGATCGTATAGTAAATATCTGTAGCAGGTAAAAAATGATTTCCATGTACTCAGTGGCGCCGAAGTTTTTAAAATGTGGTCTGGCAATTTTAAAACTTACCGGCCTCAATATCTTAATTATTTAATTTAGAGGTACCCTAATATACATTTATTCATAACCATGGTTTAAATATACTCATGCTCATAATAAAGTTATGATAGACGTCACCATGGACTTCGGCGCCACTGCACTTACACATTACACTTCGGTACCTATAATTAAATACAAGAATACTGACCAATAACTACTAATATAAAATCGCTAGTAAAATTCTGTAGTCAAAGTTATTGAAGTAAGTATATTTGTATATACCAACGTATATCAGTCATCAGTGTCTAGTGCTTTTCATAACCTACAAATGCCATATAAAAGGCCTGATATTTATATACCAAGGTCTCAGATTTTATCACAAACAAATTAAAAATACAATTGAAAATAAGAACATTTTATGACAACGTTTTAGAAAAAAACAATATTTCCAAACAACTCTTGTAATATAGTTTTATTATTAAATATTATTATAAAATTAATTAGTATTTTATATTTAAACGTATTGTACGTGTGCTATAAAGTTGATTTTATAATTAGCAGAAATAGTAGATTTTTGCTATTTTGAAATAATAATACCTACACTAAGGCGATATTTAAGGACTTATCGCAGTCCCGTGACTATTTTATAACAGTTGTTTATTTACAAATGTATCTACAATGCATAATATAATATACTAATAATATTTAATATAATATATACATTATACACACCATATTGTGCGCAACTACGTTACTAATTATAAATTGTAAATGTTGTACCTCTACGTCCTAATACGATAGACGATAGGAACCTGTATACAATACACACAGCTACATAGCTGTCATATAATTTCATATTATGGTGAAGGATATCTGGCATTCCCTAACGCGATGCATCGGCGTGACCTACAATCCTCATGAAGTATAGGTGACGTGCCGGAAATTATGTGGCTCGCAAATATACGTATAAGTACTCCGTATAATATTGTATATTTGTATAGTCTATCGCTTCGTACTTTCGTTGATATGACGTGGTCATCGCACACTGCATAATGTAATGTAAATGTCTCTAAAAATTTTTGACCAGCGAACTAAAAATGGTGATTGTAGCACTAGGTTTAGCTCAATATAGTGAACAAAAATAGTGAAAAATGAATACCAAATAGGTCAACTTGGTTCCTATATCAAATATCGATATCAGTATAGCACATCTAATATCATTCACCATGAGACGAATTGGCTCAAATCAAATGAAACGAATTTGCTTTTGCCTTTTCATGTTTTAAATTAATTTAATTGAGAATTTTATACCATTCTATAATATAAATTTGCGTAACTAAAAATATTACTACTCATATGTTTTATTTGTCGAGTTATTTAAATTTTTGGTTTGGTATAATAGTGATTAATGAGATGAATAATGTGATTGAATTGGAAATTGAAAATATTATATAAACTAAGAAAAAAATATTTGAAAGTTAGCATTTAATTTTTATTACAGATACTTTGAAAAAGTATTTAACATTTTAAAATACGTAGGTATTTGAGTATCTACTTAAAAAGTATAGTTAAAATATTAGTTTTTTAACGATTTTTTAATAAATATAGATTTTTTATGATTTTTTTTATTAACTTTTTATCAAATATAGTTTTTTTTATTGATTTTTTTTATTAAATACAGATTTTTCTATGATTTATTTAAGATTTTTTTTTATCAAATATAGTTTTATTGATTTTTTTTTATCAAATATAGATTTTTTTTTTATTGATTTTTTAATAATTTTTTTTTTTGATTTTTTTATGATCTTTTTTATAAATATATGTTTTTTTATTGATTCATTTTAAGTTGTTTTTAAGAAATACTAGTTTTTTAACGATTTTTTTATGATTTTTTTATTAATTTTTTTTTATCAAATACAGTATTGCAATGATTTTTTAAAGATTTTTTTATTAAATACAATTTTTTTAACGATTTTTTAATTGATTTTTTTAATATATATAGATTTTTTATGACTTTTTAAAAATTTTTTATCAAATATAGTTTTTTATTGATTTTTTTATCAAATACAGATTTTTTAATGATTTTTTTAAGATCCTTTTTATTAATATAGGTTTTTTTATTCTTTTTAAGATTTTTTTAATAAATACTGATTTTTTAACGATTTTTTTATTGATTTTTTTAATAAATATAGATTTTTTAAGAATTTTTTTATTAAATACTAGTTTTTTAACGATTTTTTTTAATAAATATAGATACTTTGAAAAAGTATTTAACATTTTAAAATACGTAGGTATTTGAGTACCTACTTAAAAAGTATTGAATATTTTTAATCAAGTACTTCCTTATAATAAGACTGCGATTCAGATATCAGACAACTTTTGAAACTATTTATTTCGGATAGTGAGGTATATCTAAAACTTAAACCTGAACCAATTCAGATTAACTTTTTAATTACCTAATTCCAAACGGGAATTAATTTAACCTTTAGGCTGTTAATCAAAAAATAAATAATACAAAAATAGTTCGATATGCAGTCAATGAAACAAATATTCATTAAATATCATATCATATTACAGCATGTATGAAAATTAATTTGACTCATTAAATAATAAATTATAATTTATTATACCATTAAAAGATATTTTAATTATTATTTTTGAATTATAATAAATAAATACGGATTTTGTTCGTTGGAGTATCAGTCACATAGGTAATGTCATTAATTGCATTCGTCTGGCGCTAAATTTGGTGAAGTAAAAAAAAAAAATAAACAACAACAATAGTGCGTACAATCTTAACAATCAAAATGAAAACTAAAACCTTTAAAAAATGCATAAACTTATAATATGACGTATTTGTTATTCCAATATAAAAAAAAACAATAAAAATATAATTTTTCATCTAGTCCTTTTTTTATTTAGTTATAAATTATATTGGTTTTATTTGATATTGAAAACATATTATATTCATATGGTTACTTTATTATATTTATAATAATATCTTGAAGTAGGTTCTTTGGACCCCCCCTTCTTTCATGCCATCCCACTCTGTAAACTGTACCCCCCTATTACTTATTGTATTGTAAATTATAGGTTATACATATTCTTGTTTTCTAATAAAAAAAAAAATAATATCCCAAACACAACGCAAACACTTTATTGGTCGAGGCCTTAATAGTGAGGCCTAAAACTGTAATAGGAAAAATAGCTTGAACGAAATTATGTACATATAAAAAAAATTTTATTCTCTGGTAGAGTTTATATTTTTAGCCTTTAAAGTCATATAAACATGTCCACCCGTATACGAATTAACCAAAATACCATAAGTACATATACTTATGAACAATAAATTGTATGTATTAAATGTGTTATACGAGGTTTTGTGTAATATTATAGGTATTTAATTTATATGATGTTATTGATTTAGTTACTTGTGTATTATATTTTGTTGTACCCATTGTGTTTCTTTCTATAGCGACGAGATTTCGTCTTTTTCAAGCTAGAAGCTCCATTATTATTTATTATTAATTTAAAATCGTTTTTGTGACGTAATATTTTATGTTTGTGTGTTTTGCAAACTTTGAAGATCTATATCTCAAGATTTGTTTAATCCACATCCGTGGATAAATCTCTAAAATACTTTTTCAAAAAAAATAAATTACCCTCCGTAAGCTGCATTCTGATTTATAGCTATATACCCACGGTGTATTTCTTTAAAGATACGTGCAGACAAAAGACACAATTTTGAAATTACATGTATCTTAATTCTTAATGCATTCATGAGCACGTTTTTAACAATAATACAACAACAACAAAATTGTGGTAATAATAATATACAAACAAACTGTCGTCGTACTATATATTATAGTCAAGATCAGGGACTTGAAGAATATTTATTTTATTTCCTTTTTTTTTTTATTACTTAACCCGCGGCAACAATGCAACATAGGCATTGGGTGTAGACTATTTTATATATTGCTATTTAAATATAAATATCATTGGTTTTAGATACGAATAGTATTAGCCTGTTGGACGGTATATGTATTGTAGCTCTATATGAGTATTGTCGTGGCTACTAAATACCAATTCAACTATTGATTATCATTTTTACGAATAGGTACAATATAGTATTTTGTCCGTCCACGATTGAAACGTAATGGTCATAAATACTTGACATTTAATTGCTGATCCGACACGCGGTATTTATTATTTGATAAAATGTCAAAAGCTTAAAAATATATAGACATACTTAAGTAAATTATAAATGTAAGAATTATTGACTACATTTTCTTAATATTGTATTTAAATGAAACATAATATGTACCTATGTATACAGAGTATAGACAAAGTATAATATTCGTATAGTCTTGTTTTTTCTTACCGTAAAATGATCAATCGATTACTTCACATGTACTCACTGTACTAATATATAGGTTAGTATATATAAAGATCGAATTTTCTATTGTATTGACTACAATTTCAAATATGTAAATCAATATGGTTTTAACATTTATTTTATACGATTTTAGTTTAAAGCTGTACACTATAGGTATATTATCAAGGTTTTATGAGTTGGAAAGGAGTTGTGATAATATCACCACCAAATGGATTAAGATAATTGAAAACCTACAATTTATAAGCACGATTTAATTATTTAAGAAATACTTAATATAATATATTTGAGTGGTAATATAAGTGAAGTTGGATTAGTTTTCGATAGAAAGTGACTCTCTATGTTACACATGTTGTAGTAGTATGAGAGGGAATGAGATAGAGTGAGAGAGAAGGGTTCTTCCATGTCAAACATTGATTTTGAGTTTTACATTTAATGACAGGAGAGATATGCGACCGTCACGTCGGAATTCAATAGCCCTGACGGGTATGTGCAATACGGGAAACTATTTATTAGTGTATGGATGGTATAGGTAAAGAATAAAAAAAACTGTAACGTCATATACATACTGCACGGAATTAATAATGTATATATACGGCGGCAGATAAACAAACACACCGGTTATTAATACTGTTTGAAGAGGGCTTTCAATTTTTGAACAGATGAAAAAAAAAGAACGACATTATATTTATAATAATATAACAATATGTATCATGTAATACTTAATATTAATAATACCTATATATAAACACGAGGTAAAATCAGAAAAAAATTCAAGTTGAAAAGTACAAGGAAGATTTAAAAAAAAGGCTATTATTAAGCTGCGCGCATGTATAATAATAATAATATACATACAGAATAAAAATTATGAGTAGTAGTCATCGGACTGGAAAAAAATATTATTGCTCGAGTTACATAAGAAAAATAATGTTTGGAACGAATACCTACTCAGTAATAAGAATAACTAATAATCATTCAATAATTTAGTAGGTAGGTATCTAAGCGGTGGACGATGAAAAAGTTCAATGATTAAACGTATCGACCCAAAAAATGAAAACTGAGTAATTTTTTTTTTATTGATCTCTTTAAACGTTTGGTATGACTATAATTACATATCTGCGGGACATGATATTTTTTTATTTGCGCCTGATCATCGATTGTACCGGGATTTTTATTTTTTTACTTTTTAAATCAACAAAGCACGAACGGTCAAATGAATAGTAATACATTATTATTACAAAGCAATACACAATGTCAGTTTTCATTTTTTTTTTTTTTTTTTTTTTTTAATAACAACCATTCATTAACAAAGTAAATAAGCAGAAGTACCAAATACTATACGTTTATACATTTATGTTTGAATTGTAAATCAATCGCGACGATTTGAAGTTCAGAATATAATATTATTTGTTCAATACACCATTCCCTTATACCTATAGGCTATAACATATAGACATATATAGTAAAATATCAGATAACCGATATTATATATATCATATATGTTATATTTTCCGTATACCAGATACGAGCTTAGCTCAGTTGATATATACGTATCAGCTCTTAATATTATTATAGCTATTATTGTATTATAATTGAATTACGCTGAAATAAATAAATAAAATATTACACACACACACACACACACACACACACACACACACACACATATATATATATATAAACTACACGTAATTGTGAATTATTGTAGGTATAATGCTCCTTTTCCATTTAAAAGCCTCATGTTTCTAATCCTGAGCATTTATTATGTTTTATTTTTCTGAAAACATTTTCTATGGCAGTTAATTTTCTTTTAGCTCTGAGTGTAGATATTAGAATGTGTAGATTAGAATTTAAATCTAGATGCTTGTTTTTTCAGTGCTCACTGATTATAATTAATATAATGTGGGATCTAAATTTTGAACCATACATTTCAACAATTCATATCGTAGTCGAGATTTTATGTCTTGATTACAATTTAAAACATTTACTAAGACCGTGAATTGAAAATCTAAATTATCCATTTACATTATATTTTATGTCTTAATGACTAATATTATAAAAACTAAAATAAACAATTAACCTATTGACAACCACAGTGTTTTAGTGACTAGTGTTCACAAACGAGACGAAGGGGGACATATTGTTATACATTGGATGTAATGAATTAGGTCCGTGATTCAAATTCAAAATGTTTAATTCAAGTTTTCTTAATAATTAATAAGTCATAATTATTAGTTGTGACTTATACATTTTGAATTTTTCCTAACAAATATTTACAAAATATTGTGTACAACTTTTCGGCACAGTCAAAAACTTGGAAATACAAAAACAGCCAGGTTTTGCCCAAAAATTAACCACAATTCAAACTCTTATGGATATAAGCGAAAATTTACAATTAGGTATTTGATAGTTATTGAGAAAACTTGAACTCAACATTTTAAATTTGGATAACTTCGTGGACTTACATTCATTACATGTAATTTATAATATGTTCCCCTTCATCTCGTTCATAAATACTAAAACACGCGTTGTAAAGAAGTCAATATTACTTAATATAGTTTATAGTTAATATAAGTAACTAATAATACTATATAATATTCATCAATAAATACTGTTAATATAGGCCATTTAGACTCCAGTATGATGTGTAACGAAACATATTATTTAACACTACATTGTAGTACATATAAATATATAATACGGATATATATCGTATAATTATGACAGTTTCTTATTTCTTCGAACATATTTTTAAGTGAAATAGTAAAATAGTTTTAAAAATTACCAAGACTTTGTGTTTGAGCAGCATAAATTGAATCATATATTATTATACTTGAGAAGTGTTTGTATCGTAAATTGGATAACGTTGTACACTGAAATGTAGTATTGATTATCTAGAATATCACATTACTCGGCTCACAGCTGTATTGCAAATCGCAATACACTCAGTCTGTACCTATATGATTAATTGACGAAAACACAAATATGTTTGTAAAATGCTCATTACGTATAAATGTATAATAATTCAACTTTCGCCCACATGCGATGAAAAACTACACAATAACTGTAATTAGTCAAACGGCCGATCCGTTGTATAAATGTATAATATAATCATCGTAGTATATTATACGATCGCAGCATACGATTTTCGGTTGAATGATCGATTTTTCCGAAAAAAAAATCGTTTGAAAGAACCTCGTACCTATATATTATATTATAACTATATGAGTACACGTCGTGGCCTACAATACGTACATAATATTATCATGTATTATATAGACTTAAACGAGACGCCGTCGGAGAGCCTTTAAGCGATGTGTGTTTATAAAATAAATATTCCGAGCGTTTCGGCCCCACACACAGACACAAGCCGCCCCAAATGCGATGATATTAATCAACATTCGTACCATCCGTCCAAGGGCAGCCAAAACACTTAGATCGCGTCCACGGAACACATAATATGCATACAATGCACATACATATACTTTGAACATAGACATCAGCCCAGAGCGGTCCATTTACATGTGGGGGGAGTTTTAATTGAGAGCAGACCATATATATATATATAATATGACGTATACTACAACATTACCCGCCTCGTTCATCCCCCGCGGAGGCGCTCGTGTTTCGTAAATTTGATAGGTAGGTACTCGGATAAGTGAAACGTTATATTATTATTATATATACATACCGAATGAGTGTTTACCTGAACTGTCTCCCGCCGCCACGATATCGTTGACAAATGAACCGATACGAGTCTGGCCTTAATTGAAAAAATAAATAAATAACAACAAACAAACAGACGAATGGGCAGAGATGTTGAGGAGAATATTAGGATAGATATTTGTTGTATGTGTGTGTCCTTTTTACTCTCTTACATTAAATTTTTAATGTACCTCCTCGAAACCTGTACCGATGAAGAGGTTTCGTTTCAACGACCAGACCGGTGCGTGTAATATTCCATAAACAAATATGCACAATATTATGATTATAGGACTTAAATTATAAGATCTTATAAGTGGTTGTCGTGTGTGGTTAAACGCAAATCAAATATACATATATGTATATTTGATTTCCGTTTAATTGTCTATAGACAATAATTTAATAATTGGAAATCTCCGGACCTGGGTGCAGAGTATCCGAATGTGTAAATTGATAGACCCCGTCCGGTATCGCTAAGCACATCATATTATTATCATTACATATTATTATTGTTATTATTATTATTATTATTATAATGTAGGTATTTACTATTTTCATCGATCCGTTATTGTGGCTCTCACGATCAATTTCTCCCAAAGCTCTGTCCCTCTCGTTATCTCTTTGATAATTTTTCAATCCACAAAAAAAATAACAATATTAATTATTATTATATCCCCATAAGTAACCCCCGTCCACGTTACTTACATAGCACACGTCTAAGCGATATTGATGTTAATATTTTTTTTTCTTTTCGCTTTGCCTAGGCCAGTCTGCGATTATTTTCTTTGGAGGTGCGTAAAAGACAAGTCTTACTTAACTTTCCGCGAGATTTTGTTAAACGGAAAAGTCATATTACATTATTACAGACGCCACTTCAACAGTTTTATGTGGAATTTTACTATGATGCGTGCCGTACAAGTAAGGGTGTCCCATTTAACTTTATGTCTATATTATGTAATTTATAGCCTTTGAAATTTAACCTAACTTGTAGTTAAAATATTTAGATATTACAATAAATATGATTTTTTGTAATCGGAAGAATCATTTTGAACACCCTATAACTAGTAAATAAAATACATAAAATATATCAATATAATATAAGTAGGATAAAAAGGAGTGTTTTTGGTCTGCATCCCCGCATCCCTTATCCTCTCCCCCCTTATTTGTCCATAACTGAT
>NC_042495.1:59526903-59562306 GCF_005508785.2 Acyrthosiphon pisum
TAATGTTTAAGCTAACGGAGCTACACGTGTTTTGCTTTGAGTATAATTTGCTATGTTATGCACTTGTAAGACGGAGACAACACATGCGGGTATCACGTCCTCTTAAGATTATGTCGTCGTTATTAGAAATCCAAGCAACCACTTATTGTTTTTTTACATAATTACACGCATCATTTACGAAATTACTGTAATTTTGACCCATTAAACAGAAAACGTTCATGCATTTTAATAGCTAACATAATACACGTGCTGTAGATTTTGGAAATATTTTAAAATTATAAATGTAATTGCCTATTTGGTATAGGCTTTTCGTCCTTTATTCAAATCAGCAAAAACTATTTTATTTAATATTTATTATTTTGTATTTAACTATAGGTACAAATATTTTAAATCAATGAATATAATATTATTTATGTCTGCAGATATGTATGCGTATATTCATTTGTATACAATCCATAATATAATAACATTATATTATATTATATACACAAGGTGATTCACCAAGCATGCTCACTGCAGCCTTTTTCTTCAATAATGCAGTTATTTAAAATCTGATTTTTGGAATTTATAAATATAGGTATAGGTTATAGACTATAATATTATCAAATTCTTGAGATTTTTTTTGTACTACTCAAGGAGTGTCCTGCGAACATACAAATTTCTGTTTTTTTAAGTGAGAATCCCCCTTTTCAACCGTAAATTATTATTCAGTGGGTAATTTTTCTGAAATATTTGACGTATCAGAATCAAAATTCATACGAGTAGTTTTTGAGTTATTGAACTTATGTGTTCTAACTTCTAAGGATAAAAGATCTATGGTAATGGGCTTGTATGATATGGGGACTACACAATCTTAGTCATTCATATTAATCCATCAACATTTATAATTTGCAAACATGACCCAAGTATAATATATAGGTACTAGTTATAAAATTAGTCTAATAGTCTTTATATTTTTGTATGAACTATTATCCTTAGTGCAAACATTTTAAGAACTAAGGAACTACTTATTCAAATTTTTAATTAGATGAAACAACATTTTAAGAAAAATTACCCTTTAAATAATTTGTGGCAAAAACAGAAAAACATAAATTTGTATCGCCACAGGACATTTCTTAAGTACCAAGTAGAAAAAAATTGAGTATATTTTATGTCTCCAAAAAAACAGATTAATAATACATTATTAAAGGAAAAAGGGGTAAGCGATGTGAATCACTCTGTATATTCGCAACTTGCCTTTGGCAGGTTTGCGCATGAGTTATTCGAGCCAAAAGGTATTTTATATATTTTTTCCAATAAATAGTTCCAGTCGTAGGGGTGGTTGTTATATTATCGAAAATAATAATATTACATACCATAAACATTATAATATATATGATACATACTAAATGTATATATATTTATCATTAAGTACATGTTGCTTCAAGTTCCTTTATAATTTTATATACGCTTTTTCAATCACATGAAGGAAGTCATTACATTATCTGCGCACACGAACTAAATAATCTTCTGTAAACACAGTTTGGAAATGAAGAGTATAATATAATATTATACGTCATATTATATACCTAAAGATAATATAATATCGGGGGTTATGATGAAGCTTATAGAGGGTATTATGTCACAGATGTTCGCTTAGTATTTTCAGCAAATTGAAC
This sequence comes from Acyrthosiphon pisum, assembly GCF_005508785.2. Taxonomy (NCBI): domain Eukaryota; kingdom Metazoa; phylum Arthropoda; class Insecta; order Hemiptera; family Aphididae; genus Acyrthosiphon; species Acyrthosiphon pisum. Next base: position 59,528,562 of record NC_042495.1, read on the forward strand.
ATTTAGCTCACAAAAAAAATGAATAAGTCTGTATTACAAAAGCACATAATATAAAAATATAATATTATTTTATTCGAACAATTTAACGGAACGATCAGGTACAGAATAATAATACTTTAGATATATTTTTTAAGATACATTATTTTTTTAATTTTATTTCGTGGATATCTTGTGTTCTACAGAAATCGTATTTTATATTTTATATTATGTCAAAAACTTACTCATTTAGTACCTAATAAAAATATATTAGGTAATGAGAAGATTTATTTTACACGTATATTGCTTATGTAAAATGCTTTTCATATTAATTATACCATTATACCAGGGGTATTATACATGTCATATAATTTCCATGTACCATAGTTATGATATATTTAATATTTATTTTAAGTACCACTACCTATAGGTACCTAGTTTCAATGTACAATAATATGTATTATGAATAATAATTTATACTGTGTTGTATACTTGTATCGGTTCAAAGAAATTAATTAAAACAATTATGGTAATAATATTAAGTTATTAGTATCTGTAATTAAAATTTCAAATAAGTACTTGAAATATTTTAAAATACCGGCTAATTATTTTTTTTTCATTAATTGCTGACCCATAATATAATAATATAAACTGCTTTATCCTTAGGTCTGGATTTAGGTAGAGTAAAAATAGTAAACAATTTTAATTAATAAAAAATATTTATACGATTTAAACCTCAATATTCAAACTAATTATTAAGACTTATTTAATATAAGTTTTTTAATCAACTTTTGTTCAACTCAACCTACTGTATTATCATAATAGAAAAATAAATTACTTATAAAAATATAAATAATAAAATATATTATTTTTAGAAATATAAGTTGATAGAATCGTTTTTTGTATATGTAATGATTTGATCATTAATATAAATTTAACACATTCTTTACAAGAACCATTCAATGATGTGACACCTATTACAGCACCTGGAGCACCACGATTTTCTAACAATTTGTATCTCAAAATATTAAATACAAAAAAATCATGGAATTTGTTCTGCTATAGTATGGTAAATTGAACTAATTTTTGCCAAAATCAGAACTCAATTATTTTTATGATTTTTTTACATGTAATAATAATAGTTGTCACAAGTGAATACCGATATACCGTAACACGGTTTAAACATTTTCATGGTATTAATTGTTTAAAAAAAATGAATAAAAAAAAAATATATAACCTTAATCACTAAATTACCTACTTACACAGAAAAGTAAAATCAAAAAAAACCCACAATACATCTATTGCTTAGAATCTACCTAACGTACCTACCTACTAGCTATTTTAAAAACAAACATTTTTTTTTTAAATATACCTACGTTAATAATTGTTTAAGGCTTTAAAGGCAATCTAGCAACACTATAATATTATATACAGTTAATGAACACTAGTTGACGAAAATGTGGGTAGGTAGTTATAAATTTGTCAATTTTAACTTTACAAAAACGGATATACTCGAAGTCCATTATTGGAAACTGTTTAATTTTAATACTATTAAAGCTAATAGGATTTGTGGTATTGATTTATTTTCAATTGTGTGGTTTAATACTGACAAGGAATACAAAACGTACCTAGTATACATACATTTTAAAAATGAAAGATAATATTTTAATAAAATAGTTATAATATTTAGAGCCCAAACCAAAATCCACTAAACACAGTAATTCATCGTTGAACGACATTATTCTTCAGAATTTTTATGATATAATATTTTTATCTTGTGTAATTATTATTGATATAATATAGTTCAGTGGACAAAACACATACCAAGGTTTATTTATGTAATTCAAAGTAGGGTATCTAATACAATTTTTATAATAAACTTGGAACAAACAATCTCACAACCCACGGGAAGGTACTAATGTACTATATTACCTTGCTAACTTAATAATATAACTATTTATTTTGTAATTATTAATATTATGAGCAGTGGCGTAGCCAGGGGGGATAAGGGGGCTATACCCCCCCCCCCCCCACTGACTATGTTGACCTTAAAATTTTATCAAGATTAATAAAAAATAAAAAGTGTAAATAAAAGTCATATTGTATATGTATACTTAGACCCCCATACGAAATTCCAGGCTACGCCACTGATTATAAGGCCATCATACATTTGGATACGTCAGTATTTTAGACTTTCCTCGAACGCAAATGCTATAGATGCCCAAAATAAATGTTAAATGCGAATTTATCAAAACACGCGCGAGTATAGGCGTTCCTATTACTTTGCATTCATCTCAAAACTTAACGTTAAACTGTGCAGCGCCCGTGGTATTTTAAGATAATCGATTCACTGCCAACGGTGTATCATTAAACTTGAACGAAATTACACATCGTATTCGGGCATGCGAGTCTTCAAAATCCTCTTGCACACAAACATACATATATTTCTCGTGATGGATAGCACTAGTTCAACAGTTAATTTAGTACAAAACATGTTCATCTGTACTATGATTAACACGCTGTATTTTAATAATATACGATATTTTTTTTTCTACGGGGAAATCGAAACTCGAAATTAAATTCAGCCGTAACTAATGTATTATAATAATTATAGGAATAAAAGGTGTCCATTATGACGTTTTAATTTACAAGTGTTCATATAAATTTGTAAACATACCATAGTACTTAATACTTATAATTTTATTATATATACAATATTACTATCCAACTATATATACGTACATTTCAGTGATATGGTTGTAAATTAAAGCTACTCATAATTAAGTGTTTTAGATCGCTTTTAAAGATAAAATAAAATATGTAGTCGGTATTAAAATAATATTATATAAAATGAAAAATTGTTGATCAATAAATTAAGGCTTATTATGTATGCCAAGAAAAAAAAATCAGAAAACGATAAATTATAATCTAAACTAGCTCTCGTGGTCATGCAGTAATGAATGAAATATGATATTAATATTTCTAATATTTCTTAAAAAAAATTATAAGCACATTTAACATTTTCATATTTAATCGATGAATCATCGATAAACGGCAAACAAGTTTTAAAAACAGATTAAAAAACTTCAGTTATCAGTTAGTACCTATATTATAGATACTAGACGAGTAACATTATAATATTATAACAAGTGTAATAAAACGAGATTAAACAAAACACCTATGTACAAATAATACTAGCGGACTAAGTGTGTCGAAAAAAATTACATCGGAAGTACCTACCCTACGTCATAATATAATTAAGAGACAATTTCTCAATGAATTGTGTATGTTATGCGTATGCATTGACTTTACGATGTCTGAGTAATAATAATAATATCATCGGATATGGTATTGAGCGTGTACCTATAGATAATTTTTTTTTTTAAACAAAGTCCGCGGCAGCTGTAGCCATTGGAATAGATAATATTATTATATTCCTATCACGGTTATCTACGTATATCGTGTGGATAACCGTGATTTCTATAAATTATGAAATGTATACGACATCGTGGTATTACCGATGAAATCTGACTCTCATGACTGTCACAGTCTAACCGCCATGGTCCTTTGCAAAGGTTAAGTTTACTGCTATATATACATACATACATACAATATATTATTATCATCATATATATATTGCTATGTGTAAAGAAACGCGAGTCACGTCCACGTAGATTTTTCTTCCCCACGTCAGTACTGCAAAAAAAAAAATAAATAAACCCCTTTTGATCATTACAGCGCGTAGGTACCTATATGATATGTAATATCGTCGTCGATTTATCACGCGCGTTACCGCGTCGACCGTAAATCACGGAACTCGATTTTTTCACGTCAATAATAATATTATATATAGGTACGTTTACGAATGCGTGTGTCTATTATAATAATATAATATTATCATATATTATGATATATCGTACATAGTTTTTCACGCAACTACAATTACCTATAATATGAGTCGATGTGCAGATTTTCGGACAGTCCGGTTTCGTCGTCGTCGGCGAAACGAAAAGAACCAGCGGGTTCGAGTACGCGATAAAAATGTATAATATTATGTGCCAAGACTATAATAGTAATAATATAAGTTCTCGCGAATCCTCGACGTATAATATTATATATTAGCCCATACTTACTGTTAATATATTATTATATTACAATGTACTTCACACACGTATTTATTATGTGACGACTAAAGACGTGCACGAGCGTATTATTATTTTTTTCGTTCGCGGCGTTTTATCGGCCGACCGCACGCCACCGGACGATAAATCTACGGCGAATTTCGCACCTCAACGTGATAATTACACCCCAGACGGCGCATATATTATTATTATATTAGAATATTATATCGTCGGCAAATATGAATTTCACTAGCGTTGTACACGAGTGTTATAAAATATTATAATATTATATATAAGTGGCCTAAACGTACTACTGCTCCCAGTATTGGCTGGCTATATAGGTAGGTGCGATAATAAGCGACGATGCTTCACTCCTACCTATAATTTAATCGACGACGACTCGCGCGAAAATTACACGTTTTAAAAGCAACAAAAAATGCGCGTGTATATTATAATAATATGTATTATATACTATTATTGGAATCCGATCGCTGTGCCTAAATAACGACGAAATGTTATATTATTATAAACGATTAATATATAATATAGTATAATATTTATAATATTATTATTTTCTATACAGTAAGAGCTGCATAATCGCCGCGGCAATCCACCGTTATACATAGGCTATAGTCCTGTAATATTCGTCAGGTGTATTATTATTAATTTATCATATTATTATATATGATAACCCCTCCCCACAGTCATCGCGTATTAGATTTCGAAATAGGTTTTCTATTTCATAGTCTCCTTGTTTTTTTCTTTCACGTATTGTGGTATATTATAATATTCTATGCAATATAATACACTCTTCCTAATAATATCATAAAATATACCCCAAATACTATTTTATTATTATAATAATTTATAACATTATACGAGCGCACCTGTAGTGATTAATTTTAACGACGAATGAATATCGTTCGCGACGGTGTGCCATAGATTCACAGACGGATGACTTATCTAAAAATTATTAAAATATAATAATATGAAGTATGGGTAATGCGCGTAACGGGTGGCAATAATTTTTTACGATTATTTTTTCTCACTCCCTTCAGCGTTTGGCTATATGTAAAAATATAACATTTCGTAGGAATATGTGACGTGGTAATTAATAAAACGCGACGGCGCTTAAACGACTAGTGAATAATAATATATATATATATAATAATAATAATTTATAATATAATAAATATGCCTAATTATTATACTCATACAGTTATATTACAATAAATTATATATAACAAGCGGTCGGACGCGTCTCAGCTCTCGAGCTTGAAGGTATTTTTAAACTCTGATATAAATCATAAAATGAAGTATTATGGGATATTGGAGGTCGTTGCATAGTATACCTACTATCTATCTTATATAATATAATATCATGATGGGTCCTCATTTTAAACGTTACCGCCGCGACCAAGTTTTGTTCACCGACAAAATGAATACCTTCACGTAATAACAGCGAAACACTATTTCGATCGGCGAAATACCGCGATCGAACACGCTTTGCACATGGTTTCGATAACGTCGTCTGTACGTGATTTAGAGTTGCTGTAGAGGGGGGGGGGTAGACTTTCGGGGGTTCTATAACCATGGACCCAATCACGTCTCGAATTCCGGTCGACGGACGAGCAGACTACTGCGGTATATAATGGGGTAGAGAGTTGCAGTCGATTTTCAGACAGTTGCATACCAACGGAGATTATATTATTACTATTCGAGAGATTTATGGTATGACGATCGGGTACAAATCCAACGTGTTCGTCCCCGCCAGTCCGTGTCTCGCACAATGTACCTACAATTATTATTATTATTGACGATTTCAAGACTGATGCAACGTTGCGTTTTTCGGCTGCAGGTTATAACATATAATGATCCCGCATCAATAGGATTTCCACGGCCACCCGACCCGTGCCACTGCCAATCGTTCGTAATGGACCAAAAATATCTAATTTCACCGGTCTTCGTGATGTCCGAGCGGAGCCGGCGGCGGCGTCAAAGCCGATACTGTACCCATGTATAATACGCGCGTGGTGTATGCACCATATTATATACAATAATACGGTATGAACACAATACATGACGTGTACATGTAGTGCACATATATAGTGGTGGACGCATAATATATATATACGCGAGTACACGTTATAACAAACAGGTGTTGTGTCCCAGAGGATATTATATTCTGTTTTTTTCTTTATTTTTTTGGGCGCATTATTATTCTTCTGGTCGGACAGAACTATACGGGGCCAGATGAATGGAACATATTGTATAATAAAATACAAGTATATGCGTATAGTTAGGGCGCTTGCGAGCGGCGGTAGCGGTGGCGGACACGTTGTCGTCGTCGTCGTATTCTTTATTTCGGACGCCGTCGGATAGATTTAATTGAATTAAAATGCGAAATGCGCTCCTCCATTGAGTCGTGGGCGTCGGGGTTGAAACCACAATGCGGCTGGGCACTTCGCGGTGTACCTTAAATATATATTGTATATATATGTGTGTGTGTGTATTATTATTATATATAGGTACCTATTCATCATTCTTAAACGCGTTTATATATTATGTTTTTCGGTTTTTCTCTCCATTCTCTTTGAAATCCGCTTAACCACAATAGAATAAACCCAGTGAGATATACGCGTATAATATATATGTATATATATATATATATATATATATATATATGGATAGAGAAGGAACGAGAGAGAGAGGGAGCGAAAGATTCGTCGCCGCCGCAGTCTGCTAACTGATCTAACGTTTTTGTTCAACTATAGGAACTATGTAATACTATTATGTTGTGCATCGAGCGAATTCGCTGAGACATTATATAATATTGTTATGAGCAATGGTATATTATAGTGAGTACAGTGTGCATACGCATCCATGTACATCTTGTCAGGATATAGTTGTAGGGTGTATAGCTAATAGCTATAGAAGAATTAAATATAATATCTTTTTTCATCCCTAAATTCTTAGTCTTCAAAGTAAAACGTTAAAATACACACAGACATCAGTGGTTGAAGTGGGGGGAATACCATTACTCCATTTTTTTTAGTAGTTATTTTTAGTAGTTTAACCCTCTATTGTTTTGCCTAAAATTACCATTCATCTTAGATTCTGAAAAATGAATCGTTTATACAATTTGTAGTTCTTATAAACGATTTGAAGCACCTATATTTTTTTAATTATCTTTTTATATATTTCCAAAATTTTAACATTTGAAAAAGGACTTCAGTAGATTAAAATGTAATTTTGTCACTACTAGCTAAAGCTATAATAATTTCGACATATTACAATAATATAATAATTGGTTACTTATCAGTTATCAATAATCAGTAGTATAATTGAGGTACCTAGATTATAACTTAGGAACAGGACAATACTGATAACAGTTTTACTGAAATATAATATGCAGTGTTGAGCCGAGATAAATATAATTTTATCTAGATGAAAGTAAAGATAACTAAATTATTTATTTATCTAGATAAAGATGAAAAAAATTTTTTTTATCTAGATAAATTATCGGATACATTTTTTTTATATTGGTTTATGGCACTCTCTGTAAGCTCGTAGCAATATAGAGTAACTTAATATAACTTAATAGTATGTTATCAAAAATGTTGATAATTATTAGTAAATACTACCTACTTAATAAATTACTTAATTGTCTACGCTCTACCTATAAATTATAATAAACAAAACCCGTTTAATAAATTTAATTATCTGGATAAATTCATCTAGATAACGGTGATTTTTATAATATAGATAACTGTGTAAATTAATATTCTCTATTTATCTAGATAAGATAAAAGATAAATGAATATTTATCTGATAAATTCAACACTGATAGTATGTTAGCGTACATTTTAGGAATTCACTGAGTATTAGTGCCATCCTCTCACTTATTTTGATATACTTCGATCACTCCACACAAATTGCTATAGTCTATAACAAAGAAGTGCCCTAATTAAGGGTAGAGAAATAATATTAGTATAATTATTTTATACAAAACACATACATTAATTATCTTACTTAATGGTCGGCAAGGACTCTGGGTTAAATTTTGGGTGAAACTAGAACGTTACACAAAAACTAACGATGATAATCGGGGGATTCTGTTAAACCTTTACGTGATATACTATATTATATATTAATATATTATATATACTTACTAACTACTAAATTATGAATGAGGTCACTCGGCAGAAGCTTTGTATAATTGTAATTTGCAAGATAGTTATCATAGTATACAAAATACAATTATTTAAACTTTTATAATGTATTTATGTATTGAAATCAGGAACTAAATTCAGTGCTATTAACTCACATTGGTAGGTATCCAATAAATACAAATAATAATATACTAGATATTATACCCAATATCCTATATTATATAGTGCATACTAACCCATGTATAATATTATATACACCAATATTATAATCCAAATATGTATATAATATAAAAAAAATGTATATATGAATAAGACAAAAATATAAAATAAATTTTACCTACATATATAAATATATATATTATCTTATGTTATATCGTTTTTGTAATATAACGTTATCGTCGTTGTCGATTTAATTTTTTACGTTCTATAAAATAACATGAATATAATATAATGTATAAAAAATACTCGAATGTAATTTTACTTTTATTTTGTAAGTATGTAAGTATAAAAATATAAATGTCCTTTAGCTTTTAACATCAAATGACAAATATAATATTATGTCGGTATGTTATATAAATGATGTAACAGTTACATGTAGCTAGTATCATCAATTCATAATATGTACCTCTACATTTTCTCATGCATTTTCAGTTATTCGAACTATGTAGGTACCTCTAAATGCCAAGTGTTCAAATTTGAATGTAATACGAATGCATTCACTTAATTTAAGTGATTCAGGTTTAAAATAAAATTGTATTTATTGTACTGAAAATGAAATTATTCAAATATAGTTTTCAAAATAATTATGGATTAACTGATATAGTGGTATATTGATGTAATATGAATACCAGTCACTGATTCAATTATCATTTACTGACGAATGTATTTAAACAACAAATACCTACCGTCGAATGTCAACATACATCAAAGTTTAATGTATTCAAGTTAATGATGAAACTATGGTTTGTTGGAGTTGTACAACTTAGAGAGCATTTCATATAGCTGCTTTTGCTTGGTATAAACTGAAGCTGGTCCGATTCCATTTCTTCTTGATATTCCGTACGACGTATATAACCGATAGCCATTCGATATTGTCAAATTCATGAATTGATATTAAATTGTTTAAAAATCTGATATTTTATACATGAACTGATATAAACCATGTGACTTATCGAAATATCTTGCATTTCTGCAAAGATAATTAATTCATAATAATGAGTTACCTAGTATACAATTTAAAAAATATAGTCATTGAATTAAGTCAACTGATTGCAAAAAATAAAACACAATTATATAAAAACTAATAACTGCCAAGTAATCGTAGATATAATTAAATCGTTTTAATAAAAACACACAAATTACATGTCTTATATATGAAACAATTTCGTCGTATTGATTTGGATAAAGTGTCATTTTTGATTTTTTTTATAAATGCTATACCTAAATATAGGGAACCAAATTTCTTGTAATCTTATTTCAATATATAAATATTTTACAAACGTTTAAACAAATTTCTACATTTATTTGAGATATAAAGGCTTCAGAGAATTAATAATATTTGAAACCTCGTCTCTACTATCAACTTTACTTACACCTTTTTCTGCAATGCGATTATTTCATTTCCCATATTTTGGATTCCAATTTTCATAACCTACTAATTACTATTCCTTTAAAAAATTCTTTGGTCAATTCCTTTGAGCGCTTTATGCACATAAAAATAAATTGTTGCGAATAGCTGCACGCCCAACTTATACCATTAATTCATAGATTAGTGTAAACAACGTGATCATTTGGAACAACAGGCAGCATAGGCCCAGTCCTTTAAAGAATACTTTTAAAAAGTACTTGAGTAAATACTCAAATATATATTTTTTTAAGTATTTAAGATACTACTCAAATACTTTGAAAAAGTATTTGAAATACTTTTCAAATACTTTTGGTTTTTAAAGTGGGTTTGTAATTACCGTAATATAAACACATATAGGTAGTAGGTTATCTAATAGTTTATAGGGAATATTGTTATTCAATAACTATTTTTACAAATCTGATTTTCACAATCCTTCGGGCTTCGGCTAACACAGAAATACAGAATATTAAATAAAGCTATTATTATTTTATTATAGCTGACAATAATATTTATCCAACCAATTATTTCGAATAAAAATAAAATGTTCGAAATAAAAAACTAAAGTATTCAATACCAAAAAGTATTTAATACAAAAAAAAGTATTAAAAAAATATTCAAAATAATTCATGCTGAAAGTATTTAAAAAGTCATTCAATACTTAAAAAAGTATTTGAATACTTTTACTCAAATGCTTTTACTTAAATACTTTATAGGACTGAGCATAGCTAACCTCGGTGAATATCTGCAGAGTTAAGGAGCAGCCTAAAACCTTTCTTGACATCCGCAGAACTCGGTGAGATAAAAGTCTTTCTATCGGTTCAGCCATTATCAGCTTATTTACGCCATACGAACTTCCGTTGTCACATGTAAATTTATTGACAGTACAATAATATTATAGTGTAAACGATAATTTAATATATTAATAGATAAGTACGACTTATATAACCCTCCCGAAATGGATATGATACCTATACCACGGTCCACGGGTGATTTTCTCATTTCTATATTTTTCTAGTCTATATGACTATATATTATACTACTTTGGTTGGTCTCTAATTATTGTCTTGTACGGATACACATAGAGTACGTCTGTGGTTGTACCTTAGAGTAAAGAACATAGCTGTACTGATTTTTTTTCGTCAAAATGCTCACCACTCACGCCTCGTGGCGGCGAGTTCGATTTCATAGACGCACACCGCCACCGCTCCGCCGCGAACGTTTCAGACGGGTTTCCCGCGTGATGATCGATGTTTCTTTAAACGAACACGTCACAAAAATCACAATACAAAATATATTGGGCCACCCGGAGGCGTTCATTACACAATGTATTATTATAGGTACCTAGGTAGGCATACTGGAAATATTAATATTATTTTTATATTTTATGCATGGGAATAATGCAATAACAGTTGAGTGACGGCGATGGTGAACATGTAAAATGTATATTTAAAATATTTAATATATTATATTGTAACGATAGTGGTGGCGGTGCCGGTAATAACATCTAATATCATATTATTATTATAATAATAATGATGATAATAATAATAATAATAATAATAATATAATACACTTATTACGATATTATTATAATACACGTCCGTTGACCGGGTCGGGGCCGGAGTGTTCGATAAATCATTCGGTCGTTTCGGGGCCGTGATTTATGAAGTGCACGAGCAGATGACGTCTCGCTGCAGACGCGTCGTGTGGCGGTCATCTCCCGGTCGGTGCACGTTTAATTAGCGTCCGACGTTAGGGGCACCACACCAGCAGTATGTAATAATATTGCTTACAGTGTATCATTGGCGGCTCTGGTGGTCCTCAATCCTCATCTGCATAAACTCAGAGCATAAGTGGATACACTAATTTCAATTGTTCACCTCACCTGATAATAATGTTATTAATTACCGAGACGACCTTTCTGCGCTCGTTACTATAAAAAATATTACTGTGTAAATTGTATACGTACCTACCTACCTATTATTATTATTATTATTATTATTATTATAGTTATAATTAGTTAGGTAGGTCCAAGTGACCCGCTCGATGTACACTTCACTTTGTTATACTTATTTGTACAATATATAATATTTCCCCAACGATGTTGTATTATAAATAATAATAGTAGGAACATCATAGCGTGAGTAATGTAGTCTGACTAAAAAAAAAACCGTATGACAGACTCAATCAGTTAAAAAGAGTTGAGTTCGAATTCGATACGACTAATTATGGATGACGTTAACCGCGATGTCACTTGGAGCACGTCTTATGAGTTGTATGTGAACCGTGAACGACTTTCATTGTGCAGCTTTTAATAGTATTTACCATTATAAAGTATTATAATTTATAATACATACATAATTAAAGAACGACCAAGCGTATAAAAAAACCCATTTGAATTATTATGGATATATTGTTAGTAATATTACTTACTGGTCAATTTATTGGTGTTGGCTATAGAAATTATTCAAACATTTCTCGTAAAAAATATTCAAATTATTGACACATTATTTAATTTATTTATTTATGTGAAAGTATACGTTATTATAAAATATTTCTGAATCAAAAACGAATGAATAGAATATTATTATAAATCAAAATGTAAAAGGGTAGGTACCTACCTACCCATTTATTAAAATTAATTGTAAAAACACGAACTTTGTTATGTTATATACCTACAATAAACATGAATTAAAATTATATGTAAAACCATAAGTATTATAGGAGCGAATGAATGTAAATTAATTTGCAATACACAATTCATATATTCCGAGCTTAAACACTTTAAACAGCTATTTAATATAAAATATATATATACCTAGAGAATATAACGAGCAAATATGAATCCAACAAGACTTTATGGCGTCATTTGTCTGTAAGTAGATTATACCCACGGTAAAATACAATTATCGTAATATGTAAATCTAAAAATGTTTGTATTAGGTACTGCTTATATATGTATATACAATTTATACGCATAATCAAACCACAAGAAACTTTATGGAAACAATTTCTTCGTATATTATTCAATTTTCTTTGTGCAAATATAATAATACATATACGTACGTACGCCCACTCGTAGGTACTTCTATTAAATACAATTAGTGGCAGTTACAATACATAATAATATGGCGTATGGAATATTATAATTTATAGTTGGTAACAATGTGATAGGTACTAAGTTTTTGTATAAATGAAAATAATTGCTCTTAATTAATAGGTAGCGTTTTGCTTTGTTATAAGGTATTAAAGTAGATAATAATAATATTATTATGTATAAATAGGTAGTTTAAGTTGGTAAATCGTACAAATGTACAATACCGTATTCGTATATTATACTATATTATAACTTATAAGTTATATTACGGCGTGTACTTCAAATGATTCGGTTATTAGATACTATAGGTACCTTGTATTTGATTGTTATCCGATTTCTCAAATCAATTATATCTTTTTGTATTATAATTATTAACAATTGTACGTATAAAACTCAATAGCATAAGGAAATATAATATTGATTGGTAAATTTATTACTATCGCACATTTTACTATTAATTTCTCTTTTTAAAATGACTGAAAGTCTATGTCATTATAGTATAGCCTACACCTATTATTGTATACATACACGGATACGACTATAATATCTGCATGGGTTTAACTCACGGCGCGGTTTTGCTATAAATTGTATTCTTTCATACGTAGTTACTAAAATATTCATCCAATTGAAATCCTTTCATGCCCGTTTTCCTAGTCTACATATTTTAATTAACACAAAATTGACTTTTATCGTTACTCACATTAAATAACACTGTAAAGGATTATTTTCAAGTTTATCATTTGTTTATTGGATGGAAAGTGTACTACATAGAATGGCATTGTTATTTTGCGGAATAAATTTAGGAATAACGACATTATAATATACAATTTATCGTAGCAGGAAATTGTAAAATCAATAAAATAAAAAATGTAAATCAAAACCATTTTTTTCTATTTAATATTATAAGTTGTAAACAGAACTAATTTTGAATACTTTTTCAATAGTAAACAAAATATTATGATTGTAACATGTAATTGTTTAATTTGTCTCTACTTGAGTTTATAGTGATGTGTTATTAATTATTATAGCTGCTTTTAATATTAAATACGCTTTTATATCAATAATAGTATATTTTTTAAGGTTGTTATATTGTATATTTGAAGAAATTAAGATTTTACAACTGAAATATTTATAGGTAATTATAGGTAATATAAATTATTTGTATAACAGAAAATGCATCACGAATTTTTTTTATCATACATTAAATAAATTAAATTAGTAATAATATATTTTAATATTAATAATATTATTTAATATTTGAACAATATCTTATTTCATTGTACATTGTAACAACGCATTACAATTTATTACAAAATGTATACACGACTAAAATTCTATTTTTTTACAGCTATACATGAAAAAAAAAATGAACACATTCTACAGCAAGTTGCAAAAAATAAAACCGTATATTATAAATAATATATTTTTATTTCTCATACTCAGACTACTAGTGTGTAATTTGATTCACTTATATTAAAACTTTATATTATGCGTTACCGCACAAAATATGATTATTTACCAATTCGTTTTGCGTGTAATTCTTTTTCAGAGAGAGAGAGAGAGAGAGAGAGAGTTATAAGAGTTGAGAAAAAAACTGTTATTTTAATTTAATTTTAAAATGAAAAAGAAGTGCAGCAAAGTCGGCTGTATGGTGAATAATACACATACCTATTATGAATAATTCATTTAAGGGTTTTTAATTTAAAAAATGTTTTAATAAATTGTGAGTCCTATACGCACTTTGTATTCTTTTTTACTATACACGTATTCAACGTCTATACACATTACATAATATTTTATACATACTTTTTAAATCGTTTTAATTAACGTCCACCATAAAGGCCATTGGATGATTATAATTTTTTTTTATAAAACAAATTATACATTTTAAAAAGTTAATGCAAGTCGTAAGATAATGCTATATTATATTTATGTATTTTAAAATGTTAGCCCTTCTACACCAATAATATTTTGTATTTGATTTCCGCCTACGCTTACAATATTATATTTATATCGTTCCGAATATATTGTTACCTACCTGAAGTAACTCTTTAAGACTCTTGCAACAATTCACCGACGTGCGACGATGTGGCGAATCAAATAAATTTGGCGAATCACAACCCATTGTGTTGTGATTGTACACTTCACATTTCAGCAGCTCGTTGAGCGCATTGATGTTTGGAATATTTTATTATTATATTATAACGTTGCCACTGAATAATTGTCTGCATTGTATTATTTTGTGTATATACGCTGTATGCGATGCACTTATACGTCTATACATTGTATGTATATACATATTGAACGCGCAGTGATCAAATGTTTCTAGGGAATACATTTCACTTAAACGATAATTGAGTGCTAAACAATAGAGTTTGCCACATATATATATTTAATATGTATATTGTATATACGATTGCATATACGAAGGGTTTTAGTTTGGGCCGTTTGGGGTACCTAAATGTTTTCATCAAAAGTTGATCAATGAAAACAAACATCAATAAACAGTTGATGAAACTTAATCACATAATATATAGGTACAGCTTAATTCAATATTGAATGTTTACCTTCTTCTCGATGTTCAATGTATAAACATTATATTATCTAATATTAATCGCATAATAGACATTTGATTTTTAATTTACCAATCAAAGACTTATTTTGATGTTAGCAATCCTAATATTATAATATTGAGTTATACATAATGTACAATTTCAATAATACGTAATACGAAGTTATAATATTTAAAGTTATGTAGATAGGTATAGAAGATTAGTAAGAAATTATTCTAATTTATAATCATTTTTATAAATGTTTTGGTATATTTTACAGACATAATTAGAGCCTTTATATAGACTTGAGAATTTCTTGGTACTATTCAATATACCTCTAAAGTTTGAATATTGTTTGAGGCTATGCATTATTAGAATTTATAGAATTCGGCTAGACTGCTGCTAGAGATTTTTTTATAAGAGAAACACTTTTTGTTTTGATATATTTTTCGGAATATTTTAATGAGTTTATTAGTCCGCGTATTGTTTGGGTAGCTGTAAGTTTTTTTTGTACACAATCAATTTGAATATTACACAATTTAATTAATGTTCATAATAAACTTAATACTTACAACAGCATTAAAACAATATATAATTTTTAATTTTGTTTATAAAGCTTACAACTTGAACGTGCAGTTTATAATTTTTATTTTATAATTTTTAGAGAAGGCTTTTCTTTGTTTAATATAATATAAAATAATTTTTTTTTTTGGAAAAATTTATTTCATTCATAAAAAATAATTTATAGAGAATTGTAAAGAATATCGTAGCTTTTTTTGTTCAATATTTGTTTTTGTTCCTTGTTTTCAATTAAAGTAAAATTGTTCTAAATATCATGATATGTACCTAAACAATGAGTTGTTTCTCTCAATTTTAATATTTTAATGCACCGTGAATACTCTAGTTGTAAAATTAATGTCGAACCGAACTATTAAAATACTGTCTTTGTATTATACTGACTGGTTATAACGTATATCAAAACTGCCCAGTTCATATTTTTATGAAGGATAAAGTAAACTGTTGGTTTAATACGGATCATTAACGATTCATGTTTCGTATTAAATATTAATAATGTAAAGTATACATTACCCATGCAATGTATAGGTATTTCAGTGTAATAAAAATAAATTCTTTACACTTTCGATATTTTAATTTCAATTAACTACCTAACAAAGTATATCGTAGTTACCCATTTTATTTACGGTTTGTAATCCGATCGAATGTCTAGCTATCGCAAATTTTTAAATACATTTATCATTGTTATATTGTTTTGTATTTTTCATAATATTTTAAAATTTGAGTTCTAAAACTTGAAAATTGAATATAAGATGCAACGAAGATCTAATATTTTTGGGAGGTGACTGGTGAGGATACATACATAATATGCCTACAGCCACTTTTGAACTGTACATTTAAAATGTAAAAATTACATAGATTTGGGTTTTTTTTTATTTCTAGAGTTAGGATATTAATGGCCTAAAAACACACGCAAAAATGCCCTAAAAATGCAAAAACGTCCTAAAATCTTAAAAAAATGAACTTCTAAAATTATCTAAAAAATCTAATTAAATAAGTGAAAAAATGTATATATAATTGACCAACGTTTTTTTTTTTGTATATCAATATCTTACATCCAGGTAAGTCTTTTACATAATTTATTCATAGAAAATGGGAAAATACTTATTGGTTAATAGTTATGAATTATGATATTAAATCTAATTTTATTATATGATCACGTTAGTATACCTAAAAGACTATATCTAGGTTATCGCCTTATCAGTATAGTTGTAGGTATCGCCGTATAGGAATGTAGTGTCAAGTTCGTACCTATCTTACAAGCATGATATTAATTATTATTGAATAACTTAAAAATCTAAGTAAAAATGTATATTGCATTCACTAACAACAGAATGTAATCTATTTGATATTTCCTCACTATTTATCACCGTTCATCGCCATTAAATTATTTGTAAATTGTAAAGTGACACAACTTGCTTAAAACCCTTTACGGCTTTACGGATTAAAAGGGCGTGTCATTTCTGCGGAACTAGTTGGTAACAAAGCTGGTTACACACAGAACGATTCAAACGCGAGCGTCCATGTTTATTAATTTGTTATGATTAAGTTTCACTTCTGAAAGATCTTTCTCCGAGAAAAGTTTGAATTCCAGGAGGCCACCTTTTGTAAAGTTTTGTCGTCAAAATACACACTTTTACTGAAAGGGCTGAAGTAATGAAGTGTTAACTGTGATTATGTCGAAAACAGTTTACACATCCCGATGTGAGTACAGAGAAGCAGATCATTAATCATATCGCTCTCGAATGTCCAAGCCGCTTTTATCGGGGACCCAGAATAGATTTATCTATGAATTGTCTCACAACGCCTAACCTTCAATTAGTGGCTGAAGAAACTAGATCTTCCTTCTCTATTAGGTACCAAATATATTGATTTACTATTTATTTATTCACTGCATTGGCCCAAATAAAGCTACATTTTAGAGGGTGCTAAAATTATGTATACTAAACACAGGGGGGTTTTTCCCTCACACCTCTTATCATAAATTTCAAGATCATTAATGATAAAGTTTTTTCATAACTTCAACTTTATTAGGTACTTATTTAATTGTACGTATTATTACACTTACATAGTAAATAATTGTCTTATTATTACAATATAAATATTTAATATTTTACAAGTTACTACCATATAAAAAATCCAAATAACAGACGTTTGATATTGGTTAATAAGAATATAATGTATTATTTTAAACCTATTTTCTTTGTTTTTGTGCTGTAAGTAATCCAACACTGGTTCTGTTTTTATATTATTTTAAATATCCCCATTAATATTTAAAATGGACAAGTCAGTAAACCATTGCTATAACATACTTGTCTTTAGATCTCAACTAATTTTTAATTCTTTATATACTAGAAAAACATTCACATGTTACAGAAAACAGAACTTATTGGAATTGTAACTGGAAGTTGAAATAAATAAATTATGTTAGGAAGCACTCTTTTTTAATTGTTTTTATTTTTTTTAAATAAGGAAAATGCTCTTTTATCACACTATTGTTGGTGTTTTATAACAGTGGCTAAGAGGTGCTGAATTAGAATGCTAAATTAGAACGCTAAAGCACCCCAAGCGTCACCCTGGTCGCGCCTTCTATTCACTACTATTCATATATTAGTGTACATTTAATTGTACTTACATTTTCATGTTTCATTTTATCATTAGTCTATTGCGTGTAAACACAAACCATTCGCTAAATAAATAAATAAATAAAATGTCCTGATGCAAGTTTATAGGTATATTTTTGATTTTAATCGATTTGCTTAATTTTTGCTGGCATAGGGAAACTTATTTTTCGAATTAAACTTCTCGTATAATATATTATTATGTACGGGGTATTACCTACATATCATATAACTTTGGTATAAAAAAAAAAAACAAGTTTGTATCGACACCGAAACGTCGGCGGTGGATAAGGATTCGGCGGTGCCGGTAAATATTTTACGACCGCCGCGCCAAGACGGTAGGTATAATAATATTATTGCGTGTAGTAATAACATATTATACGTAGGTACGTGTTTTTCGGCCATTGAGATTTATTTCCCATTCAAACGTATTACGCACGTCTGTGTTTTTAAGGACTTCATTGTGTCGTCGATGCGCCGCCGCGTCGTTAAATACAACTATACACAAGGAATCCGGTTCGGAGAAAAAATTGCTTAAAAACAAAAAAAAATATACCTACACTTATTTATTATACACAGTTGTAATATTATATATATATATAATATATTTTACGGAAGATAAAAACGGCGAATCGTACCGGACGGAGGAAGAGGAAAAAAATCGCACTAATTAGACGACTGTTCGCGAAGACATGATAATAATAATATAATATATTAAATAAACTTGACGTACATATAGGCCCATTTACGCCTCGAACGATTCGCAGCAGAGTACCCGCCTTGGTTGTTTTGATACACCTATAACACAACCTTGTTAAAATATCATCGGCGACGTGTGTACTGCACATTACACGAGACCATTATTAATATTATTATATTATTTTTTTTCTCTCTTGGCAAGTCGGGTCGGTTTGTTATATTATTATATTGGTAGCGTTTTTTTTATTTTTATTTCGTTTTGCTCGCTCGCGAAATCATTACTCCCCGAGGACTGATTGCCAATATATACATGACCGGTGACCGCAGTAAACCTGTAGGCTGTAGCTATATAGTCTATATATGTGCCCTAAATTCAACAGATCCACACCGAGTGAATAAATCGTTTCCGTACGTTTTATATAGATTTTGAATCAATATTCGCTCGTATATGGGTGAATTATGTGAGGTTACCGACTACCGTGTATATTTTATGGTACAATTCGATTTAAGAAATTCGGTAGGTACCTACTTTTAAAAACGAAATCTCATTGCTAGATTGGGTTTCGTTACAGCCGAACAGATTTTATTTCCAATTTGTTAAAAGACATTCTGGTAGGCGGAAGGTTATTTGTTCGAAAAAATTGTTTTGCGTGAACCCATAAATAATAATAGGAAACTGTAGAGTGCAGACGTGTACTTACGAGTTACGAGTCATACGATTATATTATTGTATTGGCGGTCATAATTAAAAGAGTAAATATTGGAACATAGTAAATATGGGGATACACAGAAAATAATAAATTGTTATAATAAATCAATTTTTGTAGTTAAAGATTTAATAGACAATTATTCAATGCATCAGTTTGCCTTAATGTTTTTATACAACAAAATGTACGCTAGGTACCTTACTAATAAAATAAAAATAATTTTTATCACAGTGATTTTATATGAATCATGATTCGGACTACAGGAGTCTTATTTTATATTATACAATGTATAAATAATAAATATATATAACTATTAACTAGTAACGCGAATAAAATTCTGTAATAAAATATATAACTTTTATACCAAATAACAACATAATATTATGTAATATCATAGTTATAAATTATAATATTATTCCATCAATATTTCGTTAATATTTATATTGATCCGATAAAACAATTTTTTTTTATTTGTATTAAAATATAATATTACACCTTACATAGAATTTTTACATGCGCATTTAAAAATTTTCTTAATGTAATTTCCAATAATATTGCAAAAAACAAGTTTACAAATATTAATGTTCTGTATTATTTATTTTTTAATGTGTTAGTAATTAACATTATTAAAATATTAGTTTTTAAAAAGTTTACTGTGCTTATATTAAATATTCAAGTGGTTTCAGAAGTTACAAACTCTCGTGATTTATACTACTTATTATAACTTATATACTTTATGCAAAAAAAGATTTATTACTAAAACTTAACATTGTTTACGCGAAACTGATATAATCAAGGACATGCAATTTCCAGATCTGATACCACGTCATTCAAATGAACCAATAGGTAATTAAAAAAAAAAAAATGTAATACATCATTCCTTTTCTATTTAAGCGTTTCAATAATATACTTAGGTACTGTAATGATATTAAATTTTTTATTAATTTTGAACGTTTATATAATAATATATCGTGTATAGTACCTACTACAACCAACGTCTATAGGGTTACATAATTTAAATTTATTTTACATTTTACAAATTATACTAATGTATTCAAATCGTTTTACGGTATAATATTACCATGTATATAAACATTATTATTGCGGTTTTAATGCAAAGTAACGTTATTGTCGTTAATTAACACAGTGTTATTTGGAAAAAGGAACTTAATTAATAACATCAAGAATATTCATAAGTATACCATAGTTAAAAATCTATGACACCTCTGCTTTTCAAGAAGTATAATGTGATATGGACATTGGCGTAAATAGGGGCTTGGGGGACTGAGTCCCCCCAATTCAAAAGTTAGTACTTAGTACTGAGCATATATTATCGTTTTTAGAAAATATTATATAATGGGAGCGGGGACTTTAAAAACTTGCACATCCATTTAATGAAAAGTTATCAATTTAATTACCTAATAGTTAATACTATTAACACCTACTTTATTTATAAATTACACATTACCATAATTTTTAAATTTAAAATAATAAATCAGGCTTGATTGTCATTTAAAGTAAATACAACGTTAAGTACATGTATATAAGTATATGTGACGTATACTGACGTTGGTATATATATATTATATACTATATAGGTACAATTTTATAGTTAACACTGAAAACATCCGTCTTGTTCGTGACGGGAGAAAAAAAACAACGAACGCACACAGGCACTACTTAACACGGTTAACTAAAGCATTATGAGTCGTGAAAAGATCGTAGATATCGAAAAATAATAATTGTACTGCATATATGAGGGAATATGCATAAATTATTTCGTATAGGAAACAAGAAAGACCAATATATTAGGACAACTAAGAAGGAATTCAATTTGATATTAATGCAGTGGAACTATGTAGGTACAATAAACATACAGTATAATATTATATACAATGGCCACCAATCACCATGTTTGTCCCTGTGCAGATCACACGAGAGTAATTTTTTTTTTAATTAATATTTTCGAGACATAAATTTAAAAGATAATAATTATAGTTTTAAGTATTATTTAGTTTAATAAAACGGTGAGGTAATTCTGCTCTACAATGGGCTTCAGCAGGGGTTCCTTGTTATTAAGGAGTGGATCACTAAATGTAATGGATGTGTTAAATTTGTATTAATTGGTAAATCATTGCATATACGAAAAACGATTCCGGATAGCGAAGAAGACTGTTGGATTAGTATTTAATATTTATTTCTAAGGGTAGTTTATGTTATATTATATTTCTATTATTATAATTAGTTTCTAAATTTGGTAGGTTGAACAAATGTTGTGCTCCAAAATGTAATGGCACACACACACAAAATAAACTCACATAGTTGTAAAACCAATACATTCCTCGATTCGCTTAGAGTCTAAACATTAAAATGTTTGTTCTTGGTTATTAATATTCTTAAACATTTAGCTAATTTATTGAATAAGTGCCTGTAAATATTGTATAATTTGAACAGACTATTCAAATATAGTAGTATATAGAGAGTTATGAATAGCTAGGTGGACCGAGACTAAAGGAGTATTATGTATCATAATGTATAATAATATATAGATAACCACTAGAAAACTACAACACGCTGTATAGGTATATCATAATGATAATATAATGTACCTATTATACAAAAACATGCAGTGGATATACATATACGTTATAATTTGGTTATAGGTAACTACTACAATAGCGTTGGAGTATAAACCATTAAAGGGTATATAACTGGTGGCCACCGCCTATATACTCGCAGCATAAAGTACCTACCCATATTTTATGTATTATTATATAGCGTCACATGGAATGCTTTCGATACATCGAGCCGTATTGTGTATATAGAAATGGAGTTGTTTTTATATTTTATAAACATCGCTCTGATAATTGTGGATGATTGCCCTAATTCATACACTCGTTATTAATCTAAATCATTGTGTACGATTGATCGATTCACATAAAAATACTAGCTGTTTGTGATGCTCATCCGCGTATTGTGTTATACACAATCGACATGACCGTACAACAAACCAGCTCAAATCGATCGGAAATGAACCAACACTACGTCGAATTTACACTTAAATAATTAATTCTACTTCTTGTTGGCTATTCCTTCTTGCTGTGTTTCAATTTACACATAATACGTTGGTTATAATTAAAACTTGTGAATTCGTGAAACGGCCGAAAGCTGATACAGAACAAATAATGTTTCTGTGTATCCGACACGATGACTTTAAAACTTTTAAATCAATAAACTTCGTTCGTGAAACATTTTATTTTACTTTCTACAACACCGCTATTGCGGGGGTGAATGTAATACCTGCCAAATTGATTTTTCTCTTTTGGATTTTCCGCCGGCTTCTGTATTTATTTTGTTTTCCTTGCAATTCTTTTGTTGAAAATCGTTTTTCCGTAAACACATATACGGAAGGCAAACTACAATACCTATTTTATTTCGAGTGAAATTAATAAAGTTTCTTGTTATTTATTTATTATTTCTATTTCTATTTTTACTTTTTTTTAAAAGGACTTCACGCAGTCATCTATAAACGAAAAGTAATCAATACAGTCGTACATAATATTATATATATGGTTATTACTTATTATTTATAATACGTTGTATTCGACAATAGTAAACTTTTCAATCAACGGAGCAGAAAATAAATAGCTCATTTCGTATATAATATATAATATTATGTTATTTCGGGTCCGCGGACTACAATATTGCAATCATATAGATAGAATGGAAAGAGTAGTTTGGCTGGGAATTATATTTTATAAGCGCGTACATTACCGAGAGTAAACGGCTTACTAAAAATCGTTTTGGCGATATTTTTATATCAAAACTGTTTACTATTACCTATGCTTAATACTACCACTAACAGACTTTTTCAACAGTTTAGTGCTTCTAGTACCCATTTTAATTTTAGTGAAGAACAAACTTCATATACGGTATCAGGTGGTATCGGTAAACTGCAGCCAGCAAGCCGTTTGATTTCGTTATCTTCGCGAAAACACACCTATTGTTATATATAAATGTTATAGGAACTATTTGGATATCTGTTTGACTGTATCTTAAATTTGAAGGATATCTTTTCAATAATCAGATGTATCATTGTTGTATTTTATCGTTTACTATAATAATGTAATTTTATTACTGTTTGTATTTGAATTAAATACTATTATGCATAACATCATATTAAGTTAATAGATAATATAAGCCCCAGTATTTGTTTAAATAATCAGATAGGTTAAAAATATGAAAAATATTGTTCAAAATCTAATGTTTTGACTCCCGACACTACCTATAGTTTTTATAATATGACGTGAAAATTAAAATATTATATGTTAGTGTACTTGATTGATTCGGCGAAATGGCGCTAACGACTTGATACCGAAAATTATGTTAAGCTAACAACAATAAGAGCGGCTTCACATCAATATGCAGGTAATAACAATAATGACAATGATAATATAATATAATTTTGTTTGGAGTGCGATGACCCTGTCTGGCTAGACTGGTGTTGCTGCAGTTCCATGTGCCGTTTGCTCTTTTACTCCACCCCTAGCGACATGTGCGCCTACAACTGCTGCGCTAAGTGTTCTTAAATAATATAATAATAATAATACACTGCAGACGCATTGCGCGCGTACGGCGGCGGCGTAACAGATGTGCGACCATATTTCGTGGATTTTTACCCGAAACAGATGCACGACGAAGAACCGTATATACCATAATGTAATACAGCGTAGGTATATAATATTATTATGGTCGAATCGTCGCGCTTCCATTAACCGGCTGGTGCACCAACACTTTACGCATATGTATAATAATATTATGGTGTTACAATACACTGGTACCGAACACGATATAATAATATTATCTATATCGTTACCTGGAGGACCTCCCGCGGGAGCAAACCAAAAGAAAAAAAAGAAAAACTGATATAAAATTACAGTGAACGGCAAAGCGAGGTAGCCGATGATGCTGCTTCGGGATAGATGAGGAGAATTCAAAAAAGTTTCGGTACCACGGCATACGCTTTATCGTACTTAAATACTAAATTATATTATTAAAATATGTGTATAGTATAATAATATACATACCGATACCGAGCCGACGCGGAAGACACGGCGAATAATGGCAGTGTACACATAATTTCTTAAATATGGGGAAAAAAATTCATTACCTGATCTGAATGTGGCCGTATATTATTATTATTAATATACGCCGTATGTATAGGCACATAGGTACATATTATATTACATCAATACTTATATTATAACGGGTGTGAGAAGAAAAAAATGCCCAACGTATGTAGGTATATACGTTGTGTGGAAAAACGAGCAATTACGCGCGCCTAGCCGTCTCGTCTGCCGCAAGGCCGTAAATCCGAAATTAATGTGGCAGCTCGATTGTTTTTTTATCCTCATATTGTGTGTGTGTGTTGTTGTTGTTGTTGCTGCGGTTGTGTCCAGCACTCAGGTGAGAAAACATATATTTTAGATATATTTATTAGAACCTAGGGCATACACAATAAACGGACGAGCGTAACTATAAGTTCTCCTCGGGCACCTCGATAAACTATAGGAACTTGGGCCCCGCACTGCCCCAGTCACTTATAATTTACAATAATAATTATTAATTCCCATTAAATATTTTAACACGGCTAAAAATACAAAATTAAGTAGATTACAAAACACTTAGGTCAGTCAAATAATATAATATGTATAAAATATAGAAATTAAAGATGTGTAGTCGTGTAGGATATATTTTAAATAAGAAATTTACCTACTTTTTACACCCAATAATATATTATTATTATTATTATTATATATTTATTTTTCATCAGTCAGTAATAATTATATTTACGAAGATTTTATCTTCGTGTCTCATACTCTCATCAAGCTATTTTTCATAATATGAATTTATTATCTTCTGTCAAAATTATGAATCGTATTGTCATAAATGTACATTTTATAGTAATTTATATTATGATTGAATATTTGGCTACACTTAAGATATATTATACATTATATTTCATTGGACTTTTTTTATTTATTTTAAATCATTTAGGATTATAGGAGTTGACGGGCAGTATCACCTACCTATTATATTTTAATTGATTATATTAATTTATTGTAGCTTTTCGTACAAATATCATACCTTGCATTTTCAGTTTAAATCCACCCCATATTTAGTAGGGTAAAGCGGTTTTTATTTTGTTGAAAATGTGTAAAATAAATGCTCGTTATAATATATACTGATTAAAATTATAAGAAACAAATTATTATGATATGTTTACTTAACAAAACTTAAGTACTGCCACACTGATTTTGAATATTTTAAATGTAGGCACCATTTTCCTACAAAGATTTTTTTTTCAATTCTATAAGAACACTTCACCTAGTAGTTAGTACATAGTATATAATTCGTTATGCTATAGCATAAATATGATATTATTTTTATTTAATATTTACATCCATGTTTATACAATATTAAGTAATATATTTATTTATCATTTATACAATATTATGCATTTGACATTTGAATTGTTATATCATTTTCTATGAATTACTTCATTGACAATTTTTTAATTATGAAATTCTGTTTAAATATTTTCTAAAGTCCTGCCATAGATATTATTATTACTACCGTATAGTGTTATGAGAAATTCAATTTATTCATTAACAATCAAATGAAATTCCTTTCATAATATTATTATTGTATATTTTATAAATGTTGTCAAATACATTTATATTAAATGAATGGGTTTTAATAAATAGTGTGCGATTCTGAACGAGTGGTATAAATGAAGTTGAACTTCCTCACGATTTTTAAAATGTTTCCAAATTAGGAATGTTATGGTGGTATTTTGTATTTCTATGTATATTGTATTTAATGTAATAGGCGTTTTATTATTTTCTACCCTCGTTATTGTGTGCTAAAAATTCCAAAACGAGTTTTGTAATTGTGTAATGTATATATATATCTACTTATTATTAAAAATCTAGTCTGGTTTATTGTTAATATATGTCCGTCTGTCTATCAACTTATTTAATATCTAGTGCGTACGAAAGTTTAGTAATAATAATTATTGTCATTCGTTTTGTCCATCAAACATTACAACAAATAATATTTTAGTAAAAATGTATAAATAATAGTCGATGGATCTCCTCGAAAACTGATGGCTGTGAAAGATGAAAGAAATTCCAAACTACGGATATTTACTAAAATTACATAAGATTAGTAAAGTTAATAGGTTAAGAAGTAAATAGTCCGAGTAGTACGACTTAAATGATAGTACATAATTGTAATCATATAATATATATTTTTGGAAACCTGTCATAAATATAGTCTACCTATATATTAATAATGTAGTTAGATATAGCCTATAATCCTATAAATATGTATACAAACATATAGACCTTTAAAAAACTCATTGTTAAATTTGGTTTGAAGTTTCCTAGACAAGCTTATTTCAATTTATATAAATACAAACATTCCAAGTTTAATGGCCGTATTTTAAAGTTTTCGTTCGTCTAACTATATAAATTGAAATAGTTATTTCATCAGAAAGCGTAATTTTCAACGATCATATAATATTTTTATTTCACAGTAATAACCATTTTTTTTTCATTTTATTCCAGGATGAACTCATTGAAAAAGGTTTTTTTAAATATTGCTTTATAAACGTATACATATTCTGCTGGATCACTAATAACATACTATAAGTTTACTTAATCTTCAAAAACATTTTTATTTATATTTTAAATGAGATTTTTCTATGAACTCAAATACATTTTTAACATGGTGCGATAATGTTTCACAATAAGTGTTTAAAATTCAGACAGAGATTTAGCTCTAAAATATAAATGTTTATGTTCACATGTCGCCAGTCGATATTAAAGTTTATACTTTATTTGTGTGTAAGACAGCCAGAACAACCTCTTCGTCCATTTGTAACTGGCGAACAGCTGACGAGAAAATGGATTTTTGATGTGTTTATCCACCCTTACTTCGCGTACTATATACACTACCTATATAATAAATGTATCTATCTGTGTTCCGCGTGTTCGGCTACAACCGATGGAAATATTCATATAACACAATAAACCACAGTTTTGGAACTCAAATAATCTGTTCGTACCTGTATCATAATATAACATATAATGCAATATTATATTTTGAAAATATTTTTAACCAGTGCTATCTAGTATTTACCACGGTATACCTACCATTTTTATGATATATGAAATATGTATAATATTATATAATATTGTGATATGTGTGTGCGTTTTGTATATATGTTACCGGCAAAGTGTTGAATATAGGCATTCTATAAATTTCCTAGGCATTCTATATAATTCCTTGAACTATTTGGCAATGTATTAAATTTGAATGTTAATTTATATTATGCCTAGGAAATCTATAGATTTACCAGGATTTTTATAGAATGCCAATACTATGTTAGGTAATGTATTAAATCAAAATATGTTTATGATTATTTATTGGTTATTATTCATTTATTACAGCATACAGATGATGAATGTCATTTCGAACTGCATAAAATATTATTCGTTTTTATGCACAAACATTTTTTTGAATTGACACTTAGTCTTGCATGTGCATTTTATAAAACCTTGTCCAGTTTCTGTAGATTGTTGAGTTGCAATTGTGCGTAAAGCAAATGTATTTTCTCTTGGAACTTGATCAAGTGTTATTAAATTTGTTTGGCATATTGAGAATTGAGACCTTCTATATAAAGATTTTAAAAGCCCTTCCTTAGTCCCTAATCTATAATACCCATCAATTGTTACCTGCAAAAATATTTTTATGATCTTAAAATAATAAAACTGTTGAATTACTATATTATAATATGTATTATTTTATGTTTACCTCTATAACAACAGATAAAATATATAAGTTTTATATTGATTGTATACTTTTCCTGCTTGAGGTTAGGTAATCTATAGAATACCTAGTTATTGTATGTGTTTTATACTTTTACTGCTCATTTTTGGCAATCTATAGAATACCTAGGATTTCTATATAATACCGGATTCAACACTTTGCCGGTAACATATATAGCATCTGAGATCTTGGGAAAATAATATCATCGATATACCCCACCGAGAATGATGTGAGGGGGGGGGGGAGAGAAACACCTTGACAGTGATTTTCAATGACCGTAAATTATTCCACTGGATATAAGGTCTGATTTTTGATAATCGAGACCGACCACATGATAACAGGTGACAGCTGTTGAACCGTAGTATAACGCGTAAGCTACAACACACGTGTGGGGTAGACCAAACAGGCGGTAGATAGGTAAGTATACATATATAATATAAGTACGTGTAGCCATTGTGTGCGCGCGTAACGACTGCTATGTACCTTCGCCTATCTGTGGGTAATCACTAATCGATTTGTGATCGGAAATCGTTTTTACGCATGTTAAATGCCCCGCGTGGTACGGTAAATATATTCTTATCCCAATCTTCATTTGTCCACAATTTTTCTTTCACATATTTACGGAAAAAAATGTCATTAAATAATAATGGCTGCTCCCACCTGCGCGAGAAAAACGTTACAAAGATTTACTGCTATATTATGTATTGTAGTATAGCCAGTACTGTTACACATCAATATAATACAATGTGTATGTGTGTGAGTATGTGTGTGTGTGTGTGTACTTGCTAATATTAATAAAATATTTACAAATTACAAAAACGAAACTTTGTTTGATATGCATTGTTGAACAACTCTATCGTACAGATTGGCACGTACCTAAACATTAAAATAGAATAACCAGATGACTTTTATAATCTACATGACTACATATATTATTATATATTTAATATATTGCCAAAAAAATAAAAAAATATACATGTGTTCCGAATTAGAATGAAAAATAGATGCCAGTTCAGTAATTTTAGCTAAGTCCTTGCAGCTTATACTGTTCAATATGTGTTTATTACGAAAAAATAAATATTCAAATATTAGGTTATATTATTTAAACTTAAAATACTACAGGTATTATTATAGTGGATTAGCACTCATATATTTGCGCCTTTGCTTATAATATTGACATTTTAAATTAGAAAACACTACTTTGTGTTAATTATTGTATGACTGGAACTCAATTTAGCTTTTTTTTAAAAATCATTTTACTCTACAGTTACACCAAAAAAAAATAAAGTTATGATATAAAACATTGTTCCTACCTATTAGGATAACGTATCCTTATTCATTTAGATTTTCTAGTAGCACTTTATTATAATATTTTGTATTTGTAGCTTGACAGCTATTTGTGAACGTTGGAAGATAAATGGCGTAGATGAAAAGAAAAATCTTTCACCGAAAACGTCACTGCACAATACCGTTAAGTGTTATTTTTTTATTCACTTGTATTTTTATAGTCTTGCTGTGAAGCTTAACCAGTCAATATGACGTTATAGTTTGTTACAAATTACAATATAAAAAATAAGACGATTCCAAATGACAAATTTTTTGTTATATAATAGCACGCAAGTAATACAATAACCTAAACAGAAAAATATAGTATAGATACTTCAGTTTATATTGACATATATATCTCAAGAATTCTACGGAGTATAGCACGATGGCCTGTTGGCTCTTATATACATTATAATCCTTTTCACCTGACCCAAACTACATTTTACTCTAATTATATCTAAAAAACAGATTTTTTTCCGTGCGACTCATAAAAAATAAATCTTTCACCACTGTAGTCTACAATATAATTTTCTCCTACGGCATTCCTAAAATAATAAATACCACTGTATCTAACAGTTATGACGACGACACTTCAATCCTATAGCGTAGTAGCGTCCAATAATTATATTTTTATTGCAATTTGCAACCCAACAAGTACAAAATTACCTCAAATTGATCACCTCTGGACTATGAAATGTAAAATATTAAATTAAACGAAGCCAAATCAACTCAAGTAAACCTCAACCTAAATCAAACAGAATGTCCTCCACTAATGTTAAACAATAACCCCTTATTACCAAACTCAAACTCAATAAAATACTCTGAAATACCGAATAACTATAATATATGTATAGACAAAACGCTCACCTCAAAGATCATAATAAGTATTAAAAATAAAAAAACAATGAAACTCGTGACTTTTTCAGCCCAATAATTAAGTCCAAACTTTGCCAAAAGAAATTGACCGATAGACGCCTTAACAAACATAATTAAGTATTATAACTATAATAATTAATATCAGTGATAATAAAATTGGTGGGTAATTTTTTCAACTACGTGTACTCTCAAAATACCTCTGTGCTAGATCACCTCAAATGTCATTAATGGCAGAACAGCGGAAATGTTTTCAAAATTCAACTGCTCAATTATAATATTATATTATTTCGTCATTTCGGGCATTTAAAACAACGTCACGCATGTATTCTATTCGTCTTAAAAGTGCGTAACATGGCAAATTTGCATTCAGTAGTTCTTGTTTAGCTTCGTTTATAAGAGTTAATTTACCCATTAATAAACTTAATCGAAACAAAATGTTCTATTTGTTTGAATCATAAATTTGATATTTTAATATTAATGCATGTTTTCAGCGTTTTGAAATTTTACTATTTTACACACTCCATAATTATAACTCTCACTTAAAAATTAAAATATAGAAAAAACACTTCCAACAAACCACATACCCACGGTACTATAGTATGGCTATTATAAATTTATACTATACTTATATGATATCATTTTCAAAAATGATTTATTGTTATTTACGTTTGGATAAAAAAAACTGTTATGAATTATTCAGTATGGTTTGTGACTTTGCGTGATAGAAAAGCGACGATGTTAAAAAAAAGTCCAATAGGCCCGCATTTATCAATAAATTATTATAATAATATTCCACAATAATGGTTTAGACGTCACGAGATACATTATAATACGTAATAATAATATACACACGTAATACATATATACATATTGTGAGTTGTGACTGATTCCGAAGATAACGTGTTAATTTTTATAACATTATCATCGCCGAACGTATATATTGTGTAATACAGATACCTATAGTATGGGTAGGTACGAGTATAAAATATGTATATAGTAATATAAACAAAAATATTGAAATGGAAGTAAGTATAGGCTGTCGTAATTAGGTATTATTTATTTTTTTTTAAAATGATACCTCTATAATATTATAATGGTATAATGGATTATTGTTGTATTTTTTTCACATTTTCTTTTTAACTTGCTTCGTCATAGACTACCCGCCGAGCAATGGAAAATATATTATACAAATCGCATAACGTGGCGTGAATGCGTGATATTGAATGTAACATTGTATAATATGGTAATTTCGATTATTTTAATTTAATTTTATTGAATTAAATAAATATTTATGATCATCATATGAAGAAAATATATGATAAGTAAATGTGTTAATAAGTATCACATATGATTACAAGTCTATTGTTGTACATGGTTGACAAAAGTATACAATATAACACCAATTGTGTACAATATAGTTAAACGGACTACGTAGCATTTTTGGATGATTTTTTTATAAATTATAATTATTAATCATACAAGTAGATTATTGAAATCTGGGTCATCCACACAACATCCACATACAAATATAAGTTATATTGGATGTGATACTTTTAAGTCACGTATTTATTATACCGATGCTACGAATGTATAAATGCATAATAGTTGTCCACACTGCTGTGTTAATATTTAATTTAATATAATAATAATAAATTATTTTTATAGGATTTTCTAAGGCATTAAAATCCCATCCCTATTAATAATATTGTGTACCGGTGTGTTGCGTGTAATTTAATGACATTACATTTTCCTTCTATATTTTAGCAAATCTTGCTAATTGATTATTGTTAAAAATTAAAATTTCAACTCGTATCTAATAACTCCGAGTGAGTTAAAAAGATAAAGTTAAGTTAATTTTAACTTTTTAAAATTTAATTTTATTAACTTAACGGTTTTTTATTGACATCAACTTAATAATTAAAGAGTTATTTTTAATCAAGTCCCAATTACGTTAATTCATGAATAATTATTATTACTGCAGTGATCTCAATGAAACATTATTTCGTGTTTCAGTTGCTAATAAAACCAATATTGAAGAAAAATATCAGAACCTAAAGGGCCTAAAGTATTTTACAAACAATATAAATTTATGATATACGAACGAATATGTCACTTATAAAAACCTCGAACATAATAATATTACAAAGTATATTTTACGAGGCCTCGTAAAAACTACAATGTAATGTAATACAAACACTATTGATTTTTTGGAACTTTTCTAGTCCAACATATTTTTAAACGCAATGACTATCCAAAAAATACATCAAAAGAATATAAATCTGATGTAAATATCTGATTAATTATGTTAATCTTACCTATGTACAATATACTTTAATGTATTTATCATTAAAAAAAAAAGTGTTTAGAATGTTTCAGTTTTAAATTGTATATTATTCTTTATATTACTTACATACATATATACATTATTAGTAGGTGCTTGGATAATATGCTTATGCTTAAGAAATAAGAGCCAAGCTCAATAATTTATAAGGATATTTTA
>NC_042495.1:59563721-59590206 GCF_005508785.2 Acyrthosiphon pisum
TTTTTTAAATACTATAGACTATAATATAATATTATGTCTTATACCTAGACTGACATACCGTCTCCACTCAGAATCGTTTTTCTTATACAATGATATTATATCATTGAATTCAAATTTAATACCATCCATTATACAGTGACCCACTTATAACCTACTGTACAGCAGAGCGAAATCCACTTACCCACCTTTTTTAATTTATTTATATTACTACCTACCTATAAATAATAATTTATTTTACTGTTATAGATATTATTATTTTAAGTCCATACGATAATAGTATAATACCGACGTACCATAAATGGTATGAATAAGTTCGTATTATATAATTAGTTTAAAATAAGCCTAAGTATTTTGAACTTTTTCTTGTAGAAAATAATAATAAATGTAATGTCAAAAAGAAAATATCTAATGTTGTAAAAACTTGAATACAAAATTTCTTAAAAAAAAAATTGTGCGAATATATTATTTTTGATATTTTTTAATTTCTGTAAGAAGAAATAATTATGTAAAATCTTGTATTAGATTTTCAAGCTTTTTGACATGCAAACAAAAACTGTTTGAAATACACATTATAGTATTAAACGATCACCTCAACTACATCTCTACGTATAATAGTGCATGGTCAAACAATTATAATTTATAATAACGTCGATCTAAAACTACGGTTATGTGGGCCAACCTGCAATCCAACAGTTAGCATATTATATAATATATGCGTCTTAATAAAATATTTTATATTATATTTTTTGAAATTATTAAATAGTCGTGTGACATAAAATATACACCGTATGCACTCGCGAAGGGTCGAACTATGTGACGTTACGTTGTTATGGTTGTGACGCGTGAAAGAGAGAGAGAGATCAAAGAGAAAACCACGTTTGGTTAACCGCATTGTACCTTTATAGTACCTTTATAATAAATGGAAGAATTCCAGACAACGTGCGATGTACAACAAGGACGGTACGCCAATAAATATTTCACTATGTATATTCATATACGCCAACATACTATAATAATATGATGTATAATATAACTGGAATGGCGTTTTCAGAGGTGTTATACAGAAATTGGATACCTATATAATAATACATTATATATACATAGAGTTCATGGAGGATTTTGGTTTACCACCTCTTCGGGATGACGACGTACCTATATAGCACATTACAATATTATATTAATAAAACGTAAGAACACGGAATACATTATTATTATTGTTATTATACTGTAGGTATATTATAATATACGAATGTCGTAAATCTCTTATCTAAGTAGACGATTTAAATGTGTGTTTTAAAAACGTCCTCTGGCCAAAAACAAAAGCGTATACCTATTATACGCTGCCGACGCCGACGCCGCCGCCAAAGTGTTAACGATCTCACACGTTTACAAGGTGTGAAATCGATAAATAAATCATCCACATGAGTCCCTGCCGGGGCCGAGCTAACGATATGTTTGTTCACGGTCATCTCAACACCGCCGCCGGTCGACCAGCGATGCCGTCTTATTGTTTCCATATATCGTTTTCCCCTATTAAAATTGATAAAATATAAATATTTTACTTTCTTATATACACCCCTTTTCGTGTGCGGGAGAGCGTTTGTGAAGGGGTTAATACTTAATGTTGTTGATTTTCAAATTGAATTCGTAAACAAATATTTATCGTCGAGAATTCATGACCACCATCATAAACTGTTGTTTTCTAACTTTTTCCCCTTGTGTTGTACAGTGTACACTACGCATAATTTTACTATAGTATACTATAATCTCTCCTCGAGTGTGTTTTGCTTTTATTTTCTGATGAAGACCAAGATATTATGGATTATAAAGTTATTACATTAAAACACTTACCACCACATATTGTATCATTTTGGTTTCGTATGCAAACAGAATCCTATCTGTTTACGCAAATTTTATATTTTCGAAGGTTTTGGAATTTAGTTATACATATCATGTCACCTGTTGGCCAGTTGACTTCGATGATTGCAAGGCTTACAGAAAAATAAAAAATAACTGTTAGTAGTTAATAACTATCATAAAATACCTACATAATAATATTACGGATAGGATAAGATTTCAGTATTTTACTCATTATTATGCTAATCATTATTATATTTATCGTTAAAGACTCGATATTTGTTTAAAAATATGTTATTATACCTACACGTTGTATACTATGTTGAAATATAATCCATTAGTACATCTACGAAATATCAATAATTATTGTGAAAATAGTTATTAGACCACCAAATTTATATTTGTCTCACTACTATGACGTAAAGAAAAAAAAATTATGACAATTTTGGAACAAGCCCAGTTACGGTGTTTTCAGCTGGAGTCCTAGGTTGGTATTCAACTAAAAGTGTATAATTTTTAGATAATAGTAATACAATACAAAATAGTTTTTGAAAAAATAATTTACTGACATGCAACTAATATAGTTATAAACATAATTGTTTAAATTTATATTTTATAGATTTAGTATTAGTTCAAAAATAATATAATATAATGCACTGTTGCGCCACTGTTGTATTTTTTACTTACAGATTTGAGATTTCCTACCTTTCCGGTAGATTTTCCTAAAATTGTATTTCGTAAAAACCTTCTCCTGGTAGTTACGAATATCTTAAAAAAAATTTGAGCCAAATCGGACCAGCCGTTCTCGATTGATGAATTGTTATACATTTTTGTTAATTGTTTCCATTTTTATATATACCGATTATATTAATCCCGAAAAAAATTTATCTTTTTGTGAATAATACGATGCTTATTCAATATTATTTTATACACTGTATTTTATAAAGGTATATTATATAATGCGTTGACATATTTATTTTTATTATTTTTATTTGTATTAATTTCATATTTTCAGAAAATTACAATTGTTTTAAACTATTTAGGTAGGTTCCGTATATTATTATATTTGTCTAATTTAACATTTATAATTTTAACAAATAATAATATAAATGTATAACACATGAAAACAAGTGATAACTTACCACTATAATATAAATTATTAGTTATAAATTTATTGTATTCCTGATACTATTGTATAGATTTAAAATAATATACCTTATGTAATTTTTAAAATAATTTTGAGATAAGTTTTTATAATTTAATCAATATAGATACTCTAAAATGTATACAATGTAAATAAGTAATTATTTTTTTCTTTACAGTAGTAGGTATCTATTATTTGTTAAATATTTGACAAAAATATTAATGATGATGAGTCTTTGAAATAATATTACTGTTATAATAATTTAATTTTGTGTTTATTTTACTTAAATTGAAATTCTGTCTAATAAATCATTTCTTTATTTGAACAATGGTTTTAAATTAATTCGAACTAGAAATAATTATTATTTAATAATATTTGATGGTCTAGTATTTGGAAGGTATTGTATAAAAACCCCAAATGTCAAACATTGATTTAGTATATTGTTTTCAATACAGTTCCTAATTAAATTCATATTATAATTGAGATATTCGGAACAGCTTGCCTCATGAATATTTAACTAACAAGCTCATTCTAAATCATACTCCTCGGGTTCAGCTACTGCCACGAGTTCAAGAAGTTTAAACATTTGTACAATAGAATTATTCCAGTGAGAGACAATCTGTTCATATATAGAGTTTAATATTAACCTGTCACTACATATTATACACGGTATACAACGTAGGTAGTACATTATGAGTTATTGTTTTAAAAGTAATACATTATAAAAAAATCTACAGACATTTGATGATTTAATAATATGATTTTTTATATCCTTATACTAATCTGTGTACTCATGAGATAAATTATATTTTTAGAACCCATTTGCAGTTTTAAAATGTATTTCTCAAATTTGTTCTGAGTAACCTGTGATGCAACTTGAGTAACATAAAGGGGAGGCAACTAGCGAGTTTTCCACTGTATGAGGATAAATTTGAATTTTGTATTATGTAACAGATAAAGTGTATAATATATAAAGATGAATTGGTAGCATATTTTATGACTGGTGTGAAATAATAATTTAAATTAAGTGAAATGGCTCCAAATATATTATATATTTGATGACTATCAGTACCTAATGTTTTTCTTACGCATCTAAAAGTAGGTTCCTACATATAAAAATATGATTTTTTTGAAAGATTTTGTATACCTACATAAAACTATATTCAAAAGAGTATGTTTTGAGTTATTAACTTTATATTATAATAAGATTATTCATTATATAGAACATATTACTTATGGGTTATGACGTATACTTAGGTAGAAACTCAAAAAATGTTTACAAAATTATAAAGTGTTATTATAACAGATTAATATTATTTACAATTATTTTAAAATCATTTAAGTCTCCGTATTTTATTATCCTAATTATGTTATAAAAAAATTTAATTCGTGCAACATTTTTAAGTAATTAAAAAAACCTAGTTAATGAATAACCTTTTACTACCTATTGTGTATTTGTGTCTTGTGTGTATGAAGCATAGTGGTGTTAAATAATATGTAGATTAACGTGTGAAGAAAGCCTTGTTATTATTTAATTGATCATTATTTATTCATTAATCGTTTATAATCAAAGAAAAAAGAGCTATATACCTAACTGGGTGACTACATGATACAAGTAACTTCTAATGGATGGGGTGATAATCTAGAATTATGCAAAAGAATTGATCATTCAAAATAAAAGTTTAATTTGAATATTTTAAATTAAAATCATAATATAACAATATATTCTACTATGTAAACAATAAAAAAAAAAAAAAACAATGGAATATATTACTAGGTATAACAATAACACAAACGCGGATCACCAATATTGAGAAGGGAAATTCCACTCGCCATTTGTTCGAATACCGCATTCAATTTACATAATAATTTTAAATCAGTTACGGATACGCGCTATAACTTCTCACACCCCCAAATATGTATTCTAGATCTGAGATGTTATTTATTGTTCTTAAGATATATAATAATATAATATTATTTATGTATTTTATTTGAATTACACAAAACAAAAAAAAATAATCCTTTCCTAATAATAACATTTTCATAATATATATTTTATCAATTTTATTTTTTTTTTTCTTTAATTCTTTAAGTTTTGCAACAATGCAGACCTGTACTTTATTACAAGTCTCACCGGTGATAGCTAATCAGTAGTATCTATTATAATAATATTATATGTATAGAAGGTAGTATGTGAGCCATAGGTACATATTATTATATATTTAATATAATAATATATTGTTTAAGTTCTTTGCCGGCGATTTTTATCTTTAAAACTAAAGGTCCTCGTATACACACTTACGTCAAAACAGAGTAAAAAAAAGAAGAAAACATACAAAAAAACACGTAAAATAAACAAATAACGTCTCGTAAATTATCGCAGTTTAATTCGCCGTAAATAATTACGGTTGTCGACGGGATCGGGTTTTAACTGCATTTTTATTGCTACTTATAGCGAAAGGGATCAACAACGATACGACGATTAGGACACATACGCACTATAAAATCGTGAAATTTACGACCGTGTTGTCCGAAAACGAAAACGGTTTTCAAGACAAACACATAAGAAGGAGGAGGCTCCAAACGAAAAAAAAACACGGTTTATTATCTGTAATTTTTCGGGTTTTTCGTTGCGATTCTTCTTTGGACGCGACCACGCCGTACCGTAACGTGCGGAAGAATAATAATATAATAATATGATCGAATATTATATTGACCTGTGTGTGGTACGGGCACGGACATTTACAAAGCGGTCCAATTTGCCAAGTGATTGATTTCGGTGCCCGTTTCAGCGGAACGGGTCTCGTTCACCGAAATATTATACACCGCTATAACATTGGGTAACTACGTCTACACCAATATAAAATAATATAATATATAGTACCTATTATATAATAATATTATGTGCCCACAATTGATACCTATCATATGGATTCATATGAATACTACGTACAAAATGAATGGGTATTGGGTAGAAAACCGTTTATTATTATTAAGCCGCTCTTGATGTCACTTGTGTTTGTGTGAGCGGGTTAATTATTATAGTGCGTCTACACATTCTTTATTCTATGGCGTCTACACAGGATTGGCTCGTTTGTTTTAACACACAATGATGTACTACACTATAAAGACGACGACAATTATTATTATAATATTGCCCTGCCGTTTCGCGTGCCCCTAATATTCGATGCAATTCGCTTGCGCACATTCAAAACCTCTTTTGCCTGAAAAATAACGACTTGTCTGCACACGATAAACATGGCGTATGAATATTACATTTAGGCGGTACGCTAATGAAAATAAAATTGAAATTGATTTGCGCAATTTACATGCGGACTTTGAAAAGGCGAATACAATATTAAATTAAATATTAGGAACTGAATATTTAAACTTTAAACAATGATGTCGAACTCGTTGAAAGGTTAAGGACGTGTGTTTAGGTACGGTCAAAGTTTTTTTCCACTACCGATGAAGTTTCTGCTGGCGGATTTACTGATTTACTGCAGGCGATCGCGTATTACGATTTACGAGAGAAAAAACAAGCTTGAATGATTTTATATACGACCATACGTTACAATAAATAGTTATGTGTGGTTGTTTTGTACCCAGACACACAGTTCAACACCTGCAGCATATCCTGATATCCGGTAAAAAGTGTTTCACATTCAGCCGCCGAATAACGCAAAAAGCTTTCATTTCAGACCGTATTACCACATGGTAAACTAAATTTGACAACGTCCCACGGGAATACTTTATTTTTTCACTCGATTTGTAACTACTTTGGTGTCGTGTGTGTGTAAGTGATTCTTTCAAAATGTTATTTGGTAAAACTATAATAAATTATAAATACATATTATATAGCTGCAATCAGTGAAATCGTAGTTTTTCTAGTATAGATTGTGTTAAGAAAATTCATAGCTCATAGGTATTTATTAAACATTTGAATTTTCAACAAAACGTTTGTGATGTAAATCGAAAATAGGTAAATATTGCAGCTTAAACGACACTTGTCGTTCGTTGTGCATTTGCTGATTATTGTTATTGTCCACGTGATATGGAAATATATTATTTTACGTAATTATCAGTATTTTGTTTGACTACCTATTGGTACAAGTTTTGACTGCTGAGTTCTATAATACGCCTTTGTTGTATTATAAATTTATAAATTTGAACGAATTATTATATTTTATTTTTTACATAAGTTCATATTAATTAATAATGTAATATCAGAGTATCAGACGCAGTTCAGCATTTATATTGATCTAAATATTTTATACGCCTATATGCGTAATAAAATATTGTCTACATAATATGTTGACAAATATGTTAATATTACATATTTATATGATTATCCATATTTTGCATCGCCTTGACAGATTAGTGTAAACGCATTAAGTGTGTATTTTATTCACTTGTGCATCATAAAAAAAATATGTAGTCATATAGGTATGCGACATAAATTATCATAATATGCATATACACGTGTATTATTTCTTGGAATTCATACTTATATATCGATGGCCAGGCCGAGTTATATAAACTATAATATATCATACTCACAGGGGTAGGAAGTCCCAAGGTATAATAGTAAGAATTAAGATGACTCAAAAATATACACGCTGCAGCGGTCTAACTCGCACTTGAAATCGGTTCAAAAATCGTGTTCATTCGAATCGTGCTGGTGGCTCAATGAGGGTACTCACATTATCTTTAGTTTTTAATGTATATTATATCGTTAAATTTACGAGCCACTCGCACAGATGTAACTACTTTATAGATATACAACCGAGAAAATATATTCATAAATAAATACTATGAGAGATAATATTATTACTATGTGAGCCTATTATATACTGTATACACACCGTATAATAATATATAAGTATTCGACAACCCAGTCTTATACAGACCAATAACCTATATTTACGATGTTCTCAGTAACTATATAATAATAAATAGTGTGCACTGTATATTTACTAGGTATTAAACACGTCAACAGCAAACACTTTGATCCTTCTTATACCGGTGCTTTTTGATCTTTTTAGCAACATTCACCAACTATAGCCTATCAACAATTATTTTGGTAAAATGCGAATAATATTTTATCCATCTCGCAGTCGACATACGCACAGTAGTCACTGCAGTAGATACAGGGGGTCAAGAACAGAGTATCTATATAGGTAAATTATAATAATATATAGGTAACATGTTTGAAATAGTAAATATTACATTTTTCTAGTTTTCAGATATTTAGAAAAATGTGTAAACTCTGAGCATGATATATGAGAAAAGTCCAAATTGCATGCGATATGGTTATCAGTTTATAAATAATATATACCTAGACAACGATATTGCTGCGTAAGTACCCTATAATGGGGTATTCGAATTAATAAGCATAATGTTATTATGATGCACATAGGTCAAAGGTTATATTAAAATGATATCATCAATCATGTTGTAATAGAATAAACCAATAGCTGCAACTAATATTTATGTTTGAATATATATATTATATACCTATAGGTACACATCTACCTATATAATATGACCACTCATAAAAAGGACGACGACAAGCGACCTTTCAACGGGCATCTCGTCATGGTCACGGACTCCCGCGTCTCGTTCGATATACTAATATGCGTTAGGTACACCCCTATGATAAAACTTTTATTATTATTAATATTTCCGTAGAGCTGTCGCGTCTGTGTCGTATCCGAATCCGTGTATAATAATTATTATAATATTAACAATATAATATTTAAATCATTTGTCTGCCATCTGGTATATTATTAAGTATGAACTAGATTTTTTTTTTTGGTTGGTACGCGGCAGACCGCGGTTGCAATAGGCAGAGTAGCCTTTGAACCGAGAGAAGTTAATTTTTTTATTGGTATAGTTTTATAGATCGAAGTGTACAGTTTATTATTATTATTCTAATGTTTCGGTGCAGACGATTCGGGAACCACTACTGAAAATTAAAATATTAGAAATATTTATAATATTTATAGCCGTTCGCACGTACATCATTTTATATATAATATGTAAAATATGTAATAATTAATAATGTATTTTGTCCCCGGTTTCAGGGATTCGATATAGGCAATTTTAAAGACAATCTAATAGTTTTCATTATTTTTGATTGGTATATTTTCAACGAAATTTCGTACAATTTTTTGACTTTCATGTGATCACAAAATTAATTAAGAAACATGTTGAAACGTGTTTATCTATAACTTTAGTGGTGCAATACCTGCATAAATGAAATTCATATCTAAAATGAACTCGATTTACTTATTTTAAATGTTTATTTGGTCTTTTATTTTAATATCTTCATTCAAAACATGTTATATATTATAATATTATAATTATAAATTATGCACGACCACACAGGTAGGTACAAATTATCGAGCTTATTGTATGTGAAAAAATTGGGTTCTCCGCTGACTGCAGCTTTCCAGCGCATGCATTACGGTTTTATATTATTTCCGTAAAAAATGTATTTTATGTCTGGAATGTTTCTGCAAAAGGAACATACCTAACCGTAGGACGCATTTAATTCGAACTCGTTCTTCCACCGGTTTCTAATAATATAATACGATAGTAAATAAATAAATTATTGTTTCATTATATAATAGTATAATATCTATCTAGCTATTACCGGTGATGTTATTATACAAAATTGGAAAATAAAAACATATTATTATCTAAATTCCGCGGCTGTACGAATGCACTACAGCGTGACGTGTGTTTCTCGTGCCTAGTTGTATTTTATATAATAATATTATTATAAGCCCTCCGGTCGCGTAGGTATTCCTTTTTTTTCATCTACAAGTCTAATGGTCCGTGTTATTATAGTAGTCGATGTGTTATTATTATTTATACGTTAGGTTTTAATGTTAGACCGTGATAGTAATTATTAGGAATCAAAATGTATTCAATAATACTTGCATGTACCTACCTATAACATGCCCACATATAGCTACTGTGCGTTTGTGTTGTGTAACCATCACCGTACGATTTCAAGTTATAAACGTCGCACACGCGTTTTAAAAATTAATAATAACGATTAATAATGATACTATTGTGTACGTTAAAACAGTATTCAATGTTTTGGTCACTATATTCACACATATCATATGTCTACGTATATTTCGGGACACTATGCACAATATACGACGCTATAATATGTTGTAAGCTTTAAAGCACATTCGATGTAGTGTTTTTTTTTTTGTATAATACGTTTGTTATAATATTATAGTGGTCATGGGCGCCGGGTTTTCCAATTTTCATGGGGTGCCCAAAATCCTAAAATGATTTAAGTAGGTAATAAGCAAAAAATGCAAACAAAATTCAACAAAGCATTACTTTTTAACTCGCTTAATGACTTTTTTTTGTATATTTTTATTATGTACCTAATATAAACAAATAATATACAAATAAGCAAAAATAATCTTTTGTAATAGGTATATAATAATGAATTAAAATGAATTATTATGATATAATTGTATTATGATAGTATGCTTTTAAAAGCTGATTGGCGTTAATTTATTAAATAAAAAAAATAAATACTTTAACTCATATTAAAAAAAAGTGTATGTAAAATAATCTACCCCTTCATGCGATTTGAACCTTTCTAGTTAAGCCTCTTTTTTTTATCAGTCACAAACTCACAAACAAATTAGTATGGTTTTCATCAGCACTGCTGATTCAGCAGTTTTACAAATCGAACAGAACGCTTTTTCTACCACTGGATCATATAACAACCATGGATATAATTGTAGCCATTTTTTCTGGAAACTCCTTGATTTTTCATTTTCATCACGTTTTTTAGAATCTCCACAATAATATTCGATTCAACTTTCAAGAAGTTAGAACTGTTTGTATAGCCTCATTAAATTATATTCCTTCTATCTATTCCTTTAACTGAATTTTTTACAAACCACTTATCCATTTTGATGTTTTTAAATAGATATAAAATAATTGAATTAGATAATCTAAACTG
Source organism: Acyrthosiphon pisum (assembly GCF_005508785.2). Taxonomy (NCBI): domain Eukaryota; kingdom Metazoa; phylum Arthropoda; class Insecta; order Hemiptera; family Aphididae; genus Acyrthosiphon; species Acyrthosiphon pisum. Next base: position 59,574,725 of record NC_042495.1, read on the forward strand.
GAACCTATATAAAATGTACGTACAACTACAGAACCACGCGCCGAACGAACGCAGACCAATAAATAATAATTATTAATGTCTACTACTTCAGGTTTACACATACTACACATTATAATTACGTAACAACTCGCGTCTATAGGATATCGTTATCGTCGCAGTCGTCGTCAACGGACGGCAACGACACGACCAAAATAGCAAAAAACCCAAAGCATACTTAGGTATATAGGTAATTAAAAATGATAATTTATATTTATATTTCTAAACATGTATAATATTAAGGTATTCAATATTTATTTCATGGGGTGCCCTGCCCCCCTTAAAATTAACCATGGGGTGCTCGAGCACCCCAGCACCCCAATACACGGCGCCCATGATAGTGGTCCACAAGTGCATTGCATGTAGGTAGGTACACATTTTTGTTTTACAGTCCATACATCATTAGATCAAGGATTCTTAACCTTTTACGGTATTGATCGCTTTAAGATACTTGGTGTAGATTTGGATCTAGATCTCCGTCACTTCCAAACAAATCGTGAAAATGTTAAAACTAAAAGGTCCGGATTCGCAGAGATATGTTGGCGATTGGAATCAAACAATCTCATTTCCCTGGATACAGATTTTGGATGTCAATGCGCACCAAGTCGGATCGAACGTTTGATTAAAAATATTGGTATGCCATTTCATTTGATTTAAAATCAATAATTATACCAATTAAGTATTAACATTAACATAGGTAGTATTGAAGTTCAGAAGAAACTAGAAAGGGATAATAATATGCGTATTATTTGAATGTTTTGCTTTTGAATAGAGATATCTTCCTAATGATATTCATTTTTTTTTTTAATTTTTTTTTTTATATTAATTTTTTATTTGTATATATATATTATATATGTATATTGAAAATCTTAGTGGGAAATCATATTAGTATTAGGTACCTAGGTACTTACACACTAGAGCCATAATTGAGATATGATAATATATTTTTTCAAAATATCACCACAAAATCGAATAAAAACCAAAAAAATACAATAAAAATCGCTAAAAGAAAATATTAGGTATATAAACATAAAGTCAGCTATTGCTATTCGCTAGACCAACAGCATTAACGACTAACTTTTATACTTTAACACCTACATAGGTGCGGCTATTATACCATTCGTGTACACATGATAGTATGATACTATGATAGAATGACAACGTCTAACTGTATAAGCAACTATAGGTACTTACAAACGTATATAATATTTATTATTGTAGATAATACTAGCTTAGTATATTTTAGGTAAGTATAATAGATATTTTGATTATTTTGGCTCTTAATCGACGCTCTTAAGCGAATATTGACGTTATATATTATTTATTTGTATTCTGAAATGCGTATTATTGTATAATAATTAATATTGTTATGAAAAAACAATAAATAATGCTAATCAACAGTAGCCTACATAATATTATTATTTATTACCCTTTGCACTAATTTTGAAAGGACGTTATAAATTATAATTATATACGATGGTATTATTTCGGATTTCCTAAAAGTACCTAACTATATAATATTATTATACTGTTATTAACTATGGTTATATAATCTATAAAGCATAAAAACGAGTTTACTGCTTTTAACAAAACACAACTGAATAGGTATAGGTACCGTGCTACTTACTTTAATACTTCGTTGATTTATTAATAATAATTAACATGCGTACCAAACACAATGAGATACTGTAAACTGTAGAGCTATGAATTCATTTTGATAATACTTTGCTCAAGTTATTTAAATATTAAAGTAATCACATCGTTGGTTCTAAAAAGGATTAAAAAGTTTCACTGTAATTATACGACCTATGTCCATTAACAGAGATATCGTTTTTTAATTAATTTTATTTACACTTTAATTACTTTCTTAAAAACGCTTATAATTTATAATATTATGTATTTAGTCCGATGGTAGTATAATTATATGGTACTGCAGTGTTAATATTTGCATTTTGATTTAATTTTCGTTCCACTGTTGTATCTATAATAAAATAATAATAAATTGCATTTTAATTTTATAATGTCATTATAGTTTGCATGAGTGCACGACCGGAAAATTTCTAAATAAAGCACTTACATAATAGTTGTGCAGTAATTTTGTTAATACGCTAAACACATTACCTATTGTCTGTATATTCAATTAATTTAAAAGTTATAAATCTGCAACACAATAAATAATACATACGAACGTGGTCTTTCTCGCAGTCGAAGGGACCGTCGAGAAAGTTTGAGTTATTCAAGAATTCATGTTATCCAAGGATAATATAACTATAGGGAATTTTAGGGACCGGAGAAAAAGTTCTAGGTATTGACAATCTCGAGTTAAAGAAGTTCGAGCTAACCAAGTTCGACTGTATATTATAATAATAAATTATTATAGTGTGTATTGTATTATTTACTATGTACAGCATGTTAATATAATTTGTTATCAATTGAAAAATTGTATACAACATTTAAATTAATAATAATATACGTCGGTAAGTAATAGCTACCTGTATTATATTATACTTAGCAATAGTTCAATCTCCGTGATCGTACTCAGATTATTAAACATTTATACAGTAATTATTATTACGTTGTTCGTAGTTATCGTATAAAATAATTGCACCTCTGCCTCCATTGAATCTCTATACGGCGCACGTTCTTCAAATTAATAACCGTATTATACTGTAGGTACTATATTATGATGGGACTTTTCTAACAGTTTTCTATCCACTGTGCATCCAAAATAACTGAAAGAATAAAATACACATTCATAATATTGCAAGACACTAATTGCACGTAGACCATAATATTTTAGTATTTACCTACGTTAATATATTATTATGATATTGATATGTATCTTCGATGGTCTACCGATGCGCCTACCCGAACGTTCTTCGAACATCATTTTTTACCAAAACCAATACTGAAAATAATATGTTTGACTGTTTGAGTCTATAAGTATTCAGCAGCTCTGTGCACGCAAGTCGACGCATTAAAATGTACCTATTATTATAATATATAATATTATACATTCATACTGACTCTATGTATTTTACACGCATGTAAGCTCGTTGAATCATTTAATTGTTGGCGCCGTCCGCATAGTTATTGGAGTGCACACGCCACACAGCACGCACATCCTCACGCGTGTACCTACCCGTATAATATAGTGTATTATTATTTATTTTAATAATATTGTTGGTAGATATAATATTATACCGACCACGACATAATCTGACTCCGTGGCCGCGGCAGCAGATTTTACGGTTTAATTAAAGTCAACGACGACGCATGTACTCCAAATAATCACCTTAATTAAAACCGAAGAAAAAAAAACAATGTAAAATAAAACTAATGAACTGATAATATTATAGAACCCAAACTCGAATTAAGAGCGATATTATCCTCTATACGAGCTGCAGATATAAACAATAATTGTATATTATATATAAAAAAATACATCACAACACACTTTTATATGCCCACAAAACAAGGAAACCCCAAATAGTGTTCGTGTGTGCACATCCACAATTATAACAGGTGAGTATAATATACAATTAAAGCTGTATTTACCATTTTATTTGTCGTAGGGCGCAGTATTATAGCCAATTTATAGGTGCATGCACTTTCGCCGCGGCAGTAATGCGAAAGCAATTCCCGCGGCGTCGTCGGTTAAAACCAGAAAAAAAAAAGGCGCATGCACTTTATCATGAGATAAAAAATATACACATATACATAGAAATCGTTTCTATGACTGGACAATTGCGTTTGATATTGGTGCATTTTTCTGCATCACTCCGGCGCGACGTCGCTCTTCGAAAAAACATAATAATATTATTAGTTATATTATAAAATATTATATACATAATCGGATTAATCAAGTCACGTGTCTCTCAGTTTTTACTTTTTTAATACGTCGTATCATGTACCTATGAACATAACTATAAATAAAAATATTTCATTGAATTCCATGGTCATAGGTAGGTAAAATTATAGAGATCAACATTTATTTTATATACATATACATAAAATATAATATGATGAGCATATACAGCTGTCATGTACTCATGTATCATATACTTCATGACAACAAGCACACAGACAACACACAATATAATTATAGTGCCTGCATTTATAATATATTATATTGGTTGAAAATTATAATATTATTCAAGGTTAAACATTAACAAGTGACTTTTTGTACTATCAATAAATGCACTTAATTACAAATATATAAGTACAGAGTTGTTCATCTAGAATGCTTGCTCACCCCACATTTTCCTCTTTGATTATGAATTTATTTAAATTCGAAAAAGGTCCAATTTACTATTTAGATGCGTCAAAATTTTCAAACATTTTCTTATTATCTAACTGTTTACAGTAAAAAAAATATGGTTTAAATTTGAAAATAAGTTGATATTGTTACAGAGTACTGCAGGACACCCCTTAAATTATATAAATTCTAGCATATATAGTATATATTATATACCTATTTTACAATTTAATCTTTAAGTACCTATATACTTAAAAATAGCGGCCGATCCATAAATTGCATAATATCTTAGTAATTTGGAAATATGGTTCTTAAGTAAGTGAATTAAAAGTTAATCAGAAAAAAAAAAATTCAGAAATCAGAATTTGTTCAAAACTATAAATACATTATTGAAGGATGCAAATAAGTGAGCATGCTTAGCGAATCAATCTGTACATTTAAATACCAACTATAGTTAATTATTTGTAATACCTATATAGTCCCCATTAAATCTAAATAATTACATTGACACTACTGCTCGATTGGTGATTGTTGTTTTGTTACAACCACTACGGCACTACCCAAGTTCCAAAATCATGTAAAAAACTAAAGTTTATTGGTTTAATATTTTAAAATCCGTATGTGCTTTAAACTAATAATGAGTTAAAATGTTTTCTTTTTATTTAACTGAGTTTACATTATTTGTAATAATTTCCTGCGTCTTTATTATAGGTATTATGTATATACACTAAAGAGTGACATTAAAATATTAACATTTTATAATATTTTTGTTTTTATGCAATTGGCATCGTATAATATTTAAATTTCAAGAAACGTGTGTGTGTCCGTCTGGAAATCGATCGCGTTACCTTCGGTCATTTATCATGCATTAAACTCGTTTATTTTCTCACCAGTGAAAACTAAAGTATTTCATTTCCATTCAATTCACTGATTCTAAATGGTAATATAAAAAATAGAAACAAAACGGTTAAGGTCCTCACAAAAACCACATCGGTGTATTGCGTTCAGGTAGGTAAATAATTTATTATTCCTATAAAACAAGATATGTTATTAGTTTATTACCTTTTTTTTTTTATCAAACTTCGATTATTTTGAATTATGCAATATGCAGGACGATTTTTTTATAGACAATGAACGAATAGGTATTTAAAGAAAACATTTCTTTTCGGAAAATTAAAGATATTATATGTAATTCCGATGTTTTACTTTTCTCTAAAGTCTGTGAAATCACGAGTATAGGTAAGAATAATATTATGCATTTATGCAATATTAAAATTTCAAAATAAACAAATTTTACATTTCCATTCAATGTTTTTAATAAGTAAATTTTTTTAAATAATACGTTTTTACAATTATTTTAAAAGAGTCGTTAAATATACGAGTAATATAGGTTATATTATTATGACATTATCGTCTATCAGGCTTATCACTAGATATTATAAAAATAAAAATAGTTTGTTTTTTATGTCTAACAATTATGTATTACCTAGTTACAATAGTTACAACACAGTATCTATACGAGAGTCGAGTGTGGTACTCTCAGTCTATGGAGTGGATAATATAATGTATACCTATTACCTACTATCTAATAATATTATAATATTAAATTATTTAATATGCCGAAGTGCGTTCGTCAAATTATATTTGAAGGCATTCATTTGGTATAAGTACGTATATGTATGTAGGTTAGGTACGTCGAACTGTCGAAGAGACGCTACATAAGATAATAATATTCCGTGTTTAATTTTGGTGTGGATTTATACACACACATAATATATTATATAGTATGGCACTATAAAATATCATATAAATAATATATTATTATTGTATTATAATTTATATTGTACCTCCTGTGGTTTTGTAAGATAGTATATTTGGAATAGAAGGCTTCTGTAGTAGTCGCCCGCAGTAGGAGCTGCAGAGAGATCCTTTTGGGTAGATATATCGTCTCGTTAAACAAACGGGTGCCATTATATAGATACCTGCATAGTACGATTTATAATAGACCAGTAATTAATATTCACGGATGGGAGCCATAATATATTATCATTTCGGGCGGACGTGGCCACCGAAATCAATAAAACACTTTTAGTTAATAATCGCACGGGCGAATGGGCGAGATTCTTAATATGTAAATCAGCGGTACATTATATTATCCGAATCCATTAACGAAAATACTACTCCTGGCCTCTGACACTGCTGTAATGCTGCAATATAAAATAGGTAATGCGATTTTACACGTTTTGTTCAACCGACCGAATAATATAATGTCAAAATTATGTTAACTGACAATAGATGGATAAATGGGAGCAAAGCGTTCACGGTGTACACTGTGCATAATAATATTATAAGAAAATATGCATAGGTACAAATTATATTATAAATAATGTAGCATAGGTGATGATTATATAAGGTGTTTTGTGCAAAAATGTATAATATTTGTCACAAAGAACGAGTTATATTATAGGTACATGTGTATTTCCAATAGAGCACAAATATTTCTCTAATATAGGTACCCATATATTATAAATTGTAATATAGATAAATCTGAAGGCATCAAGGTACCTGATACTTTCTGATTTAGAAAAAGAGTATTAGATTCATTCTAAAACATTGGTTATTAAAATAATAATTGTTTATTAATAAACTCTTGAATTTATCATCATGCATGAATGTTTTATATACATATTTATTATCAAGTTATGTATGATTACAATATTGATTGGAATTTTAAAAAATAATAGACCAACACAAATAACAAAAAACAATATTATTTATTGTTATTATTTTAATGTGCATTAATTATAGGTATAATTTTTGTTGTTTTTAATAAAAATTCATCAAATTAGCTGTAACTTGTAAGTTATATACATATTCTTAATTTTGATGTGAGTTACCTCACTCATATCCAAACGTTTTTCAATAAATAAGCCAAACTATATACCTTTACTCTTTACCAAGGCTGGGCATTAACGAGTTAAAAAGTTAAAGTTAAGTTAAAAAGTTAAGTTACTTTTAACTAAGTTACTTTACGAGTTACTTTTTTTGAAGAAGTAAGTTCTATCTTAACGAGTTATTTTTTATTTAAAGAAACTTCTAACTTAACTCGTTAATTTATTTTATAATCACGTTAAATTATATAGATTTATAATTAATTTGATTATTAATACTTAGTTCGTAATTGGTAATAACAAAGTAAAATTTAAAAGTTTTACCATCACTTTAGAAAACTTTTAAGTAAAAAAATAAAATATACAAATAATTTAATTATATTGTTGGATTTCATAATTTATGAGTACTTAGAACAAAATACATTTTTTTAAGATATAAAGACCTACATTATAATATTATGTTATTTGTAAATCTTTAACATGAGGTGTAAATAGTGTAATTATAAGTTTTATATGAAAAAAAAAGTAACTTATTTTTAACTGAGTTAAGTTACTTATTTTTTCCAACTAACTTGTAACTTTAACAAGTTAAATAAAAATGGGAAAGTAACTTTTAACTTTAAACTTAACTTACATTCTTCCAAATTAACTTAACTTAACGAGTTAAAAAAAATAGTTAACTTGCCCAGCTTTGCTCTTTACTTATTGTTATCGGAGCACGTGGCCAAAGATACATTTTTGATGGGCCGGCAACAATATCGAAACATTTGATTTAGCCTCTAGAGTTTAGTAGAGCCTCACAAAAAAAAAAAATTAAAAGAAATGAAAAGAAAAGAAAAATATAAAATATAATAATAATATAAAACTGAAAATTGTGTTTAATGCCGTACCAACGTGTTTTTTGAACTCGATATTATTATTGTGTGGTGCACCTTGTATACATACGGCACAAATGGTACAATACGAGTTACATAATGGTCCAGTGAATTTTCGAGTGGTTTCAGACACCGTGTAAAAGGTATTTTTATTACGTATAAAAGCCACTTGGATTATAATACATTTACTGAATTACCTGCATTTTGTGTGCCCAATGACCCGTAACGATTTAGACATTTTGATAAAAAAAAAAAAATAATAAGAGAAAAAGTGTTGGTACATTTTATTTATTATACATAACTCGACCTCTTTATATATATATATATATATATATACGAGACTGACTGACGATCGCTGTACAAAATTGTAATAATATTCAATATCGGAAATAAAATAAGACCATCGTTCAGTGGTTTATTATGTATAACAATGTTGGAATGGAATATGTTCGAAGTGTAATAATTGAGAATCCGCATAGTCGTTGTTCCATCATTAAAAAGTATATAAATATATTACAAAGACCTCACATCTTGATAATTTCCTTTCTTGAAAGAAGGAATGCAAAAGCAACTCCCCGCAAATTCACTGATATCACTCATAAAATTGTTTTTTATGGTCCGATAAATCAAAACTAATTGAACATTATAACATATTTTGTGGGAAGTATCGTTCGATCGTTGTTTTATCTTAATTTATTTAACGTCATTATGTGTATGCTTTAATGTTTAGATAATATTGATGAAGGAAATGTTATTGTTAGAAATGAAAGTACGTCATTATGTTTTGGTATTGGATTTCTACTTGTTTACTTACTTTTTTTTACGCACTATCGATATTTTATTATTTGTTATTCACCTTTTTAATTTAGACCGTATTGATAGTATAATATATGAGCAAGTGATTCCCTTTAATTCGTACATCATAAACACACAATTATTGTATTAGTTTTATCAATTATTGAATATTGATATTTGTACACGTCACTCGATCAAACTACTGCTTCCAAGGCCTAGAAAATATCTGATACTCAAAGATCGTATGCTTAACACGATCAGTTATTTATCGTCTGGAAACGATACACAAGCCAACACCAGAAGCACACTGTACACGCAGTTATACCACTTATACGCGAGTCGCGAGAATGGACATATTATATTATAGGGTGTACTGTGCACGTGTCTCAACGTCAAGTTTAATTATCGAAATAAATAATAATAATAATATGTAATACTTGGCTGCGCCAAAACTTTGAGAAACATTCATGAATTTAATTCTTAGCGGAACGTCGACGAAAGACGTTTGAAAGATTAATGCTGTGGAAGTTATGCGTTGGAAGCGGTCCAGGGCCATTTCGATTGTTCGAATCGTTCCCATTCAACTATTATACCTATATACATATTTTATTCATTATTAAAATATATAAAAAGCCGTTTTTGAATATCGTACCAAACGAAAATATATTGTGTAATATAATAATAAATATTATTATTATTATTATTATTATTTACATGCACAATGAAGATAACAATACGGTCCTAAATTTAATAAATAAACAAAACAGACAGTTAATTAATTGATTACGATGTGGCGGAGCGTTCTTAATTTATGTACGTACATACAGTAATAACTAATAAGTGCTTTTCATGGAGAAGTTCGCATAATATTTTTCAAACAAACTTACTTGAACACACTTCAAATTAATCACGGGGAATTCAAACTTTTGAACTCGGCAACCCATCATATATATATATATATATATATACATATATTATATATTATTAACTATAACAAAGTATACCTAATACTTATATAGTATACTCTTTATAAATGTATAATATAAATTTGAATTGTTAATGGAAAATGTCAAAATCTAAAAATTAGCACAATTAAAACTATAATAACAATAAATTAACATAAAGTCATATATCGTGTTACTTAGTAGTTATTTCGTATCATAATTTATTAATACATTTTAGTGTTGTAATGTTGAAAATACTTGTGAAGATTGTAATATTTTGAATTCATTGTTTGCTTGGAAAAAATAAGGTATAACAGTAATTATTAATATGTGAGAAAACAGTGCGCATGACGTAATTCATTAGGTAATTAAATATTAATATAGTATTTATATGACACACAATTCAGGGTATAATTAAATTGGATGAACAATACTGTTAACTATTATTCCTTCAAATGAATACAACGTTATACTTTACTATACTTTGGTTTTATAATCATATACAATGATATAATATATTTAATAATAATTTTAAATTGTATCAAAAGAAAAACATCACGTTTGGCATTATCGAATCGCTTTATATAATTTCTTATTCGAAATTATTGTGCGGCAAATACCTTGAAGATTATTAAATATAGGTGAGATCATTAATTGCACTATATTATACAAAATTAATTAATGTTGTCGAATGGACCAGTGTTCCACGTACCCGTTTAGTGTGAACAATGACTCCATAGAAATTTGATTCCCGCCTGCAAATAATTGCAAAGAATGACTCTGCTCACTGTTGAGTTATAATATTTGTTCATAATGGTTCTTAATGGTTGTGGGTTTTATAGAAAACATAATGTATTATATTATTCTGACGCTAAGTATCGCAGCTCCGATGAACTGAAAATGAATAACCGAGAAAGAGACACGTTCATACGAATCAAAAAATCGTTGCGAAATGCAATATTTAGACCTTCAATAGAGTAGGCGTACAATATAATATGGCGCATGTCGTATCAAAAGTTGGATAATTTGAAATGGTACCTAGATAGCCAGATACAGTATTTATAATCAATGGTAATAGGTATACTATTATACATGCATACATGTACAGTATACATACCTACATATATGGTAGGTACCAGGGTTTTTATAAGTGTGAAGTGAGACACATTTTGTGCAGTGAGAAATGTAACTGTGCAGTAAAAATTGTTACTTTGTGGAGTGCAAAAAATGAATTTCAGGATAATATATTTTATCGTAAATTATAAAACAATAATTGAGTAAACTTCAAAGTAAAAAAAAAATGTTTCTATTAAAATTAAAAATTTTTTATATTATTAAATTATTCATTACCATTATTTTTAAACAAAAAAAAATATCTACCCCCTTCAAGCATATGCTTATGGTGGTGGTAGATAGTTATATCACATAATTTGAACAATTTAATTATAAATAACTAATAAGATAGGTGGACTAGAACTGAATAATAAATCTATACAATTAGAATACTTATTGGTAGGCAACTATATTAAATTAAAACAGTTAAATACAATTCCTTATTATTTATTCAAGTATTGAAAATAACCAAATTTGATTTTTTTTTCATTTCTATAGTTATACGATTCCCTTTTGTATAGAATACATATGTCCTTTTTTATATTACTGGCATTAAGTTGTAGTTTTTTGGACCTAGATAATCTATGAATTTTTGATCAAACGCTTTTCTAGAATACTCTATTCTGACATCAAATGTCCTATTTTCTATTTTAATTATTAAATTTTTCATATTCAGAAAGGATTCAAAGCTTTTAATTATATATACCTACCTACAATAGTTATTTTTTTTATAAACAGACTCTAATGGTAACACATTGACTGTTATTTTATGTAAAAATGTATTACAAAAATGATTAATTATACATAACTCCAAAGACATGATCAGGGGGTGAAAAGTCATAATTTTCAGAAAATGTTGATGATTTTTTTTTGTAATTTTGTTTTTAACACTATAAAATTGTTTATAAATACAACTTGGGGGGGGGGGGCTAGGGCCCCCCTGTAGCCGCCCGCGCCCCTGACAGTTCAACGGATATCAGTCTGTATAGGGTTTGATGTGCGTAGAAAAATTCCCTACTATAACCCAAGAGTGGGAATAAGTTTGTGCAGTAAGAAAAAATCATTAAAAAAAATTTCTGGTTGGTACGAAGGTATACAGGGTGATTTTTTAAACACGCTCAAAGAGTAAAAACTATATTTTAAAATTCCTAATAATGTTTGTATTATATAAGGAGTATCCTGTGTGGTGATACAAACATCTGTTTTTAAAATAAGTACCACACCTTTTTACTGCAAATTATTTAGTGGGTAATTTTCTTGAATGAATCTAAATAAAAATTCTTATAAGTAGTTTCTTAGTTATTAAAATGTATTTACTAATGATCCTTAAATATGGTTTTACAAAAATGTAAGCTATATTAATATTAGATGTAGTATTCATTATACTTGAAAATTTTTACAAATTATTTATATTGACAGATCAATAGTAATAACTAAAATTGTCAAATCATCCAAGCTACCAAATCTACTTAATCCATTCACCACTGCCATAGACATATTATCCTTAATACACAAAGTTATATAACTCAAAAACAACTCGTTTGAATTTTGATTTTGATGCATCAAAATCGTCAAAAAAAATTTCTACTGAAAGATTAAAAGTGAAAAACAGAGGTTTGTATTGTCAGAGTATCATTTTTAAATTATACAAAAGATCTTAAGTCTACAAAAATATGGTTTCCGTGAGAAATAAAAATTTTTAAAATCTAAATTTTAATATTATATGTACCTATAATTTAAGCATAAAAACAGAGTGAGAATGATTAGCCACTCTGTATATTACATTGTATTTTGATTTCGTAGCCTTAAAACTAAAATAAACATTGGTTTTACAGCAATATATTTAAAATATTTAATACTTATTTCTACAAGGTATCGCTATACAATATTTAGGTTTATTTCATTATTTGACTATGTAATTTGATACGTTTAAAAATTAATTGGTTTGTACATTGATTTATGCAAATCGATAAGTTAAATAATTATCGATAACTTATCTACACGGTTAACGAATAAACAACAGTTTATGTATTATATTCTTGTTAGTTGTTAGCTTAACAAAATTAATCATTGTAATTATCTTTTATACTTACTAATTCAATATTTAAACTTGTTTGTTAGTTATCCAAATAGTAATCTTGTGTGGGAAGTGTTTTGAGATTTTATTTCAGCACTACGTGAGTCTGTTAGATAAAAAATAACTATGCGTTGTGCCGGAGGGACAATAATAATTTTAGAGTATTTGGTAAGTTAATTATTATTATTTGTGCACGCAATTCGATCAATTTTGTGTCTGAAACAGAAACAGTGTTGGAGGGTTCCCCAAATATACCTACCTATGACTTGTAAGTTGGTAAACGATTTACTCTATAATATGGTACAAACATTGATTATTTGTTTACTGCAGTGCCGATCGAGACTTACTAGCATGCGTATATTATTAAAGGCATTTTTCTGGGATACTTAATTTATATTTTTGTGAAATTTATAAAACTGGTATGTGAACATTGCATTGGCACAACTCTATTGTGGGATACTATAGCATGAAATTCACCATCTATTTCATACCAATTGAATTAATATTTAAACATTTAACTCGTATTATTGGTTTACTATCACCATCACAGACGCATGCGAGCTGTACCAATCTCATTAAAAAGAGCTAAAGAGCTCAATACTATCTCCGTTTCTAAATCTAACTTGGGTAATTCAAGTAGTTGGTCGTTTGAAGTTTTCCGCACTTGGTGAAAATTCCAAACATACAGTGCTTTTTACCTTAGGAATCTTCACTAATACGTATATTACCAGTTAACATTATTGTTAAATAATACACTTATTACTTTTTTTTTATAACAACTCTAGATTGTTGTAGGTATCTTTTTCTGTGTTATTCATGTGACGGTCCACTGCACCAGCTGCGCTGCGATATAACACCACCGAGCACCGGGCATAAAAACCGGAAACCTCAAAAGAACCAATAATATTAAATCAATAAATCACGTGCTGCATATAAATAATTATGATTATTGTAGACGTGGACATGAGATAGAAGATTCGTTTTTCGAGAAAACAACAACCGATCGCCGTAAAATAGCACGTGCTATTAAATATTATTTAAATATAATTAATTAGATTATTAAAATCAAATTAAACTATAATTACTTTTAATGTGTTATACATTGTTATGTATTATTAATATTATTGTTTTCCTTAAATGAGAAATCTCATATATTTGATATACATTTCAAAATTATATCTTTTAAAATTAAGTTTATTCTTAAGGAATTATATATAATGGTTTATAGTCGAGTAGAATATTATGGTCAACTGAGTCAAAAGCTTTTTTAATATCTAAAAAAATTCCAATAACATGTTGCTTATTATCTAGATTTTCATATATGTATTGAGTGGCTTCATATAATGCACTATTAGTTGAGAGATTGTTACGAAAACCAAATTGATTAACGTGAAAAAAATTATGGTGATCTAGGAATTCTACTAACCTAGTCTTAAGGCATTTTTCAAATATTTTTGACAAAGTTAAAGTGAGAGATATAGGCCTATAGGCCCATAATTAGAGCATTTTTCTTTATCACCACTTTTGTAAATTGGAATAAATATTGACTCTTTAAATGATTTCGGGAACTCCTCTTTAGAAATAAAAATATTAAATATTATAGATAAAGGTACAGTTATAGAATTAGCTGTTTTTTTAAGAATGTAATTAGATATTGAGTTTTTAGAAAAAGTATTGACATTTTTAATAGCATTCAATAGGTTAAGGACCTCAAGTGTAAATATAAGCTATAGATTACGTCTTACATACAATTCACGTCTTAACTCACGACTTCATCTTACCCCAGTATGCTCTATATGACGTGTGTTTATATTTTACGCTGTTATAAATGTCAATATAATTTATCGATCACTATAATATATTCAGTTAAACTCGTAAACAGACACGCACATCATAGTCGTTAAAAGGTGTTTACTACATCCATTGAAGTAGGGACAACACTACACACTACACAGTGATATAAAAAAAGTTAACTGAAAATATTTCAAAGGTTCATGTAATTGTTATATTATATTACTGCCTTATGTTTATTTTGCGTGTCATACATTTTAATGTTTGCTTTTTGCAATTTAAATATTATTATTTCACCAACCCATGTATTATCAAGTGTGGAGTTTCATTCGTTCGAGCTTTTTGTATTCACTTTGACAAGTTGTTAATTTAAACACGGTGTACCATGCACGTGATATCAAACTACGTCATGATTTTGATTTGTGACCACAGGCACGGTTCCAACTTCTTTAATAGTATATCGTTAGTGAATAGGGAATGGCAAATTTCGTACATAATAAAATAGAATATCTAATGAAAGCGCACTCCGTCTATTCAATACGCCTATATTTACTTTACTATATAGGTAGTAAGAATTATACTCATGTGTACACCCATGAGGTAAACTTCAATATTATCTACCATTTATCAAAGTATACGACTAACATTATATTATGTTTGACAGTGGTGTGGTTACCAAGTCATTCATGACTTCATAAGGTT